>NC_057802.1:28010114-28113818 GCF_018294505.1 Triticum aestivum
TTGTGGGCGATATAAGTCATACTGCTTACCAGCATGTCATACTTTGGTTCAGCGGTATTGTGAGATGAAGCGGCCCGGACCGACATTACGCGTACGCTTACGCGAGACTGGTTTCACCGTTCGGAGCACTCGTTGCTTAAAGGTGACTGGCGGGTGTCTGTCTCTCTCACTTTAGTTGAACCGAGTGTGGCTACGCCCAGTCCTTGCGAAGGTTAAAACAGCACCAACTTGACAAACTATCGTTGTGGTTTTGATGCGTAGGTAAGAACGGTTCTTGCTAAGCCCGTAGCAGCCACGTAAAACTTGCAACAACAAAGTAGAGGACGTCTAACTTGTTTTTGCAGGGCATGTTGTGATGTGATATGGTCAAGACATGATGTGATATAATGTGTTGTATGAGATGATCATGTTTTGTAACCGAGTTATCGGCAACTGGCAGGAGCCATATGGTTGTCGCTTTATTGTATGAGATGCAATCGCCATGTAATAGTTTTACTTTATCACTAAGCGGTAGCGATAGTCGTAAAAGCAATAAGTTGGCAAGACGACAACGATGCTACGATGGAGATCAAGGTGTCGCGCCGGTGACGATGGTGATCATGACGGTGCTTCGGAGATGGAGATCACAAGCACGGCGCTTCGGAGATGGAGATCACAAGCACAAGATGATGATGGCCATATCATATCACTTATATTGATTGCATGTGATGTTAATCCTTTATGCATCTTATCTTTCTTTGATTGACGGTAGCATTATAAGATGATCTCTCACTAAAATTTCAAGATAAAAGTGTTCTCCCTGAGTATGCACCGTTGCAAAAGTTCTTCGTGCTGAGACACCACGTGTTAATCGGGTGTGATAGGCTCTACGTTCAAATACAACGGGTGCAAAACAGCTGCACATGCGGAATACTCAGGTTAAACTTGACGAGCCTAGCATATACAGATATGGCCTCGGAACACAGAGACCGAAAGGTCGAGCGTGAATCATATAGTAGATATGATCAACATAGTGATGTTCACCATTGAAACTACTCCATCTCACGTGTTAATTGGACATGGTTTAGTTGCTTTGGATCACGTAATCACTTAGATGATTAGAGAGATGTCTATATAAGTGGGAGTTCTTAAGTAATATGATTAATTGAACTTAAATTTATCATGAACTTAGTCCTGATAGTATTTTGCAAATTATGTTGTAGATCAATAGCTCGCGTTGTTGCTTCCCTGTGTTTATTTTTTGTTCCTAGAGAAAAATTATGTTGAAAGATGTTAGTAGCAAAGATGCGGATTGGATCCGTGATCTGAGGATTATCCTCATTGCTGCATAGAAAAATTATGTCCTTGATGCACCGCTAGGTGACAGACCTATTGCAGGAGCAGATGCAAACGTTATGAACGTTTGGCTAGCTCAATATGATGACTACTTGATAGTTTAGTGCACCATGCTTAACGGCTTAGAATCGGGACTTCAAAGACGTTTTGAACGTCATGGACCATATGAGATGTTCCAGGAGTTGAAGTTAATATTTCAAGCAAATACCCGAGTTGAGAGATATGAAATCTCCAACAAGTTCTATAGCAAAAAGATGGAGGAGAATCGCTCAACTAGTGAGCATGTGCTCAGATTGTCTGGGTACTACAATCGCTTGAATCAAGTGGGAGTTTATCTTCCAGATAAAATAGTGATTGACAGAATTCTCTAGTCACCATCACCAAGTTAGTAGAACTTCGTGATGAACTATGGTATGCAAGGGATGACGAAAGTAATTCCCGAGCTCTTCGTGATGCTGAAATCGACGAAGGTAGAAATCAAGAAAAACATCAAGTGTTGATGGTTGACGAGACCACTTCAAGTGTTGATGGTTGACGAGACCGCTAGTTTCAAGAAAAGGGCAAAGGGAAAAAGGGGAACTTCAAAAAGAACGGCAAGCAAGTTGCTGCTCAAGTGAAGAAGCCTAAGTCTGGTCCTAGGCCTGAGACTAAGTGCTTCTACTGCAAAGGGACTGGTCACTGGAAGCGGAACTACCCCAACTATTTGGTGGATAAGAAGGATGGCAAAGTGAACAAAGGTATATTTGATATACAGATTATTGATGTGTACTTTACTAGTGTTTATAGCAATCCCTCGGTAATTGATACTGGTTCAGTTGCTAAGAGTAGTAACTCGAAACGGGAGTTGCAGAATAAACAAAGACTAGTAAAAGTGAAGAAAGGTATATTTGATATACAGATTATTGATGTGTACTTTACTAGTGTTTATAGCAACCCCTCGGTAATTGATACTGGTTCAGTTGCTAAAGAGTAGTAACTCGAAAACGGGAGTTGCAGAATAAACAGAGACTAGTAAAAGGCGAGGTGACGATGTGTGTTGGCAGTAGTTCCAAGATTGATATGATCATCATCGCACACTCCCTGTACTTTCGGGATTAGTGTTGAAACTAAATAAGTGTTATTTGGTGTTTGCGTTGAGCATGAATATGATCTGATCATGTTTATTGCAATACGGTTATTCATTTAAGTTAGAGAACAATTGTTGTTCTGTTTACATGAATAAAACCTTTATGGTCATACACACCAACGAAAATGGTTTGTTGGATCTCGATCGTAGTGATACACATATTCATAATATTGAAGCCAAAAGATGCAAAGTTAATAATGATAGTGCAACTTATTTGTGGTACTGCCGTTTAGGTCATATTGGTGTAAAGCGCATGAAGAAACTCCATACTGATGTGATTTTGGAATCACTTGATTATGAATCACTTGATGCTTGCGAACCGTGCCTCATGGGCAAGATGACTAAAACGCCGTTCTCCGGAACTATGGAGAGAGCAACAGATTTGTTGGAAATCATACATACAGATGTATGTGGTCCGATGAATATTGAGGCTCGTAGCAGGTATCATTATTTTCTGACCTTCACAGATGATTTGAGCAGATATGGGTATATCTACTTGATGAAACACAAAGTCTGAAACATTTGAAAAGTTCAAAGAATTTCAGAGTGAAGTGGAGAATCATCGTAACAAGAAAATAAAAGTTTCTACGATATGATCGCAGAGGTAAAATATTTGAGTTACGAGTTTGGCCTTCAGTTAAAACAATGTGAAATAGTTTCACTACTCACACCACCTGGAACACCACAGTGTAATGGTGTGTCCGAACGTCATAACCGTACTTTATTGGATATAGTGCAATCTATGATGTCTCTTACCAATTTACCACTATCGTTTTGGGTTATGCATTAGAGACAGCTACATTCACGTTAAATAGGGCACCATCAAAATCCGTTGAGACGACGCCTTATGAACCGTGGTTTGGGAAGAAACCAAAGTTGTTGTTTCTTAAAGTTTGGGGTGCAATGCTTATGTGAAAAAGTTTCATCCTGATAAGCTCAAACCCAAATCAGAGAAATGTGTCTTCATAGGATACCCAAAGGAGACAGTTGGGTACACCTTCTATCACAGATCCGAAGGCAAGACATTCGTTGCTTAGTATGGATCCTTTCTAGAGAAGGAGTTTCTCTCGAAAGAAGTGAGTGGGAGGAAAGTAGAACTTGATGAGGTAACTATACCTGCTCCCTTATTGGAAAGTAGTTCATCACAGAAATCTGTTCCTGTGACTCCTACACCAATTAGTGAGGAAGTTAATGATGATGATCATGTAACTTCAGATCAAGTTACTACCAAACCTCGTAGGTAAACCAGAGTAAGATCCACACCAGAGTGGTACGGTAATCCTGTTCTGGAGGTTATGTTACTAGACCATGACGAACCTACGAACTATGAAGAAGCGATGGTGAGCCCAGATTCCGCAAAATGGCTTGAGGCCATGAAATCTGAGATGAGATCCATGTATGAGAACAAAGTGTGGACTTTGGTTGACTTGCCCGATGATCGGCACACAATTGAGAATAATTGGATCTTGAAGAGGAAGACGGAAGCTGATAGTAGTATCACTATCTACAAAGCTAGAATTGTCGCAAAAAGGTTTTCGACAAGTTCAAGATGTGGACTACGATGAGAGTTTCTCACTCGTATCTATGCTTAAGTCTGTCTGAATCATGTTAGCAATTGCCGCATTTTATGAAATATGGCAAATGGATAAACAAAACTGCATTCCTTAATGGATTTATTAAAGAAGAGTTGTATATGATGCAACCAGGAGGTTTTGTCAATCCTAAAGGTGCTAACAAAATATGCAAGCTCCAGCGATCCATCTATGGACTGGTGCAAGCATCTCGGAGTTGGAATATACACTTTGATAAGTTGATCAAAGGATATAGTTTTATACAGACTTGCGATGAAGCCTGTATTTATAAGAAAGTGAGTGGGAGCACTATAGCATTTCTGATAAGTATATGTGAATGACATATTGTTGATCGGAAATAATGTAGAATTATTCTGCAAAGCACAAAGGAATGTTTGAAAGGAGTTTTTCAAAGAAAGACCTCGGTGAAGCTGCTTACATATTGAGCATCAAGATCTACAGAGATAGATGAAGACGCTTGATGAGTTTTTCCATGAGTACATACCTTAACAAGATTCTGAAGTAGTTCAAAATAGAACAATCAAAGAAAGAGTTCTTCCCTGTGTTACAAGGTGTGAAATTGAGTATGACTCAAAGCCCGACCACGGCAGAAGATAGAAAGAGAGTGAAAGTCATTCCCTATGCCTTGGCCATAGGTTCTATAAAGTATGCCATGCTGTGTACCAGATCTATTGTATACCCTACACTGATTTTGGCAAGGGATTACAATAGTAGATCACTGGACAGCGGTCAAAATTATCCTTGGTGGAATAAGGATATATTTCTCGATTATGGAAGTGACAAAAAGGTTCGTCGTAAAAGGTTACGTCGATACAAGTTTTTGACACTAATCTAGATGACTCTAAGTCTCGGTCTAGATACATATTGAAAGTGGGAGCAATTAGCTAGAGTAGCTCCATGCAGAGCATTGTAGACATAGAAATTTGCAAAATACTTACGGATCTGAATGTGACAGACCCGTTGACTAAAATTATCTCACAAGCAAAACATGATCACACCTTAGTACTCTTTGGGTGTTAAGCACATAGCAATGTGAACTAGATTACTGACTCTAGTAAACCCTTTGGGTGATGGTCACATGACGATGTGAACTATGGGTGTTAATCACATGGTGATGTGAACTATTCATGTTAAATCACATGGCGATGTGAACTAGATTATTGACTCTAGTGCAAGTGGGAGACTGAAGGAAATATGCCCTAGAGGCAATAATAAAGTTATTATTTATTTCCTTATATCATGATAAATGTTTATTATTCATGCTAGAATTGTATTAACCGGAAACATAATACATGTGTGAATACATAGACAAACAGAGTGTCACTAGTATGCCTCTACTTGACTAGCTCGTTAATCAAAGATGGTTATGTTTCATAGCCATAGACATAAGTTGTCATTTGATTAACGAGATCACCTCATTAGGAGAATGACGTGATTGACTTGACCCATTCCGTTAGCTTAGCACCCGATCGTTTAGTATGTTGCTATTGCTTTCTTCATGACTTATACATGTTCCTCTGACTATGAGATTATGCAACTCCCGTTTATCGGAGGAACACTTTGTGTGCTACCAAACGTCACAACGTAAATGGGTGATTATAAAGGTGCTCTACAGGTGTCTCCAAAGGTACTTGTTGGGTTGGCGTATTTCGAGATTAGGATTTGTCACTCCGATTGTCGGAGAGGTATCTCTGGGCCCACTCGGTAATGCACATCACTATAAGCCTTGCAAGCATTGTGACTAATAAGTTAGTTGCGGGATGATGTGTTACGGCACGAGTAAAGAGACTTGCCGGTAACGAGATTGAACTAGGTATCGAGATACCGACGATCGAATCTCGGGCAAGTAACATACTGATGACAAAGGGAACAACGTATGTTGTTATGCGGTCTGACCGATAAAGATCTTCATAGAATATGTGGGAGCCAATATGGGCATCCAGGTCCCGCTATTGGTTATTGACCGGAGACGTGTCTCGGTCATGTCTACATAGTTCTCGAACCCGTAGGGTCCGCACGCTTAAAGTTACGATGACAGTTTTATTATGAGTTTATGTATGTTGATGTACCGAAGGAGTTCGGAGTCCCGGATGAGATCGGGGACATGATGAGGAGTCTCGAAATGGTCGAGACGTAAAGATCGATATATTGGACGACTATATTCGGACTTCGGAAAGGTTCCGAATGATTCGGGTATTTTTTGGAGTACCGGAGAGTTACGGGAATACGTATTGGGCCTTATTGGGCAATACGGGAAAGAAGAAAAAGGGCCTCAAGGGTGGCCGCACCCCTCCCCTTGGTCTGGTCCGAATTGGACTAGGGAAGGGGGGCGCCCCCTTCCTTCCTTCTCTTTTTCCCTTCCTCTTTTCCTATTCCATATGGGAGGTGGAATCCTACTAGGACTAGGGAGTCCTAGTAGGACTCCACACTTGGTGCGCCCCCTCCTAGGGCCGACCTCCTCCTCCCTTGCTCCTTTATATACGGGGGCAGGGGGGCACCCCAGAGACACAACAATTGATCCTTGAGATCTTTTAGCCGTGTGCGGTGCCCCCCTCCACCAAATTACACCTCGATAATATCATTGCGGAGCTTAGGCGAAGCCCTGCGTCGGCAGAACATCATTATCGTCACCACGCCGTCGTGCTGACGAAACTCTCCCTCAACACTCGGCTGGATCGGAGTTCGAGGGACGTCATCGAGCTGAACGTGTGTAGAACTCGGAGGTGCCATGCGTTCGGTACTTGATCGGTCGGATCGTGAAGACGTACGACTACATCAACCGCGTTGTGATAACGCTTCCGCTGTCGGTCTACGAGGGTACGTGGACAACACTCTCCCCTCTCGTTGCTATGCATCACCATGATCTTTCGTGTGCGTAAGTATTTTTTTGAAATTACTACGTTCCCCAACAGTAAGGCACTTAAAGAATTGATCGATCTCAGCCTGACTTAAGGTGAAGCAAGAAGGGGGGCAATAATCCTCTTTCTTTATTTTCTTGCCCTTCTTCTCCCGTTCCTCTGTCTCCGTCTCTGTCTCGTCTGACATTTTACGGGGCGGCATGTGCAGATCTTCCCTGATTTTCTAATCTTGCAAGTATTTTCTTGCCTGCAGCCCGTCCTTGGTCTTATCCGGCATGTTCATCAGTGTTGCAAGCAAGCTCTCAAGGACATTCTTACAGATATGCATTTGATCAAGGCAGTGAGTTTGTGCCAGTACTCCAAGTCCCGGAACACAGACCTCGTCTTCCATACCTTCAGCAGCGGCTCCGGCGCCTTTCTCATCGCCTTTCCCGGCATGGGGCACTCCTTCCAGTTTTTCAACAGCTCATCGATTTCGGCACCGCTCCGCTTACGTGGAGGTCCTCGATGCTCAGCGTGACCATTGAATAGATCTCCACGGTTTCTCCATGGGTCGTCCTGTTCGAGCCATCTTCGATGCCCCATGTACACAATTTTCCCAGACCCGCCATCTTTCCTTGACGTTAGCTGCTGAGACGTCGTATCATCCATACACCGCGTGCATCCGCAATATCCATGGCACACCTGGCCTGCGACATATCCGTGACCGAGATAGTCCTGCACCGTCGTGATCAGCGCGGCTCTCATGTAGAAATACTCGCCTTTCCTAGCGTCCCATGTCTTGGTCGGTGTTTTCCATAACGTGTCTAACTCCTCTTGAAGTAGCCCCAGATACAAATTAATATTATTTCCTGGTTGTTTCGGCCCTTGAATAAGCATGCTCATGTGAATGTACTTCGACTTCATGCACAACCAGGGGGGAGGTTGTACATCCATACAAACACGGGCCATGTGCTATGGTTGGTGTTCTGGTTGCCAAATGGGTTCATGCCATCGGTACACGCGCCGAGCACGATGTTCCTTGCATCACATTCGAAATACCGATAGAAGCTGTTCAACGCTCTCCACTGGCTTCCATCCTTGACGTGTCTCAGCTTCGGATCATCTCCATCGTCGGGCTTCTTCCTCTCCGCGTGCCAGCGCATTAGCTTTGCTTCCTCGAGATCTACAAAATACCTCTGGAGACGGGGAGTGATCGGTAGGTACCATACAACTTTCTGGGGACATTTCTTCCCGGCCTTCTTGTATCGAGAAGCATTGCACACCGGACAGCTAGTTTTTTCCGCGTGCTCCTTCCGATAAATTATGCAATCGTTGATGCATGCATGGTATCTAACGTGTGGCAGATCAAGAGGGCACACGATCTTCTTGGCCTCATCAACACTAGTAGGACATAGATTCCCCGCGGGAAGAACATCCTTTAGGTACTTGAGATGCTCATCGAGGCTAGTGTCGGTCCATTTGTTTTTAGCCTTCGTCTTCAGGAGTTGGAGCGTGAAACTCAAGCGGGTCACCTTAGGATTGCAACCATCATACAATGGAGTGTTCGAGTATACCACCAGTTGCTCCAGCTTAGCCTCCTCTCTAGAAGCAGCTCTCTCGTACTCGTCTCCTTGCGAAGCAATGCTTGAACATGAGGGTCCCGCACGATTGAACTTAGTACCGACGAACTCTGCTGCGTGGAGTCCATGTCGTTCTCTCCGCCGCCATGTCCGGCCCCTTCTCCGTCGCCATGTCCGGCCTCTTCCCCGCCGCCATTATCGACCATCTCTTCGTCTTGCCCCGTGTCATCATTGCCTTCCCCGTCGGCATCCTCAACATCGTCATCCTCATGTTCAATTATCCACCGAGTATAGCCATCCATGAAACCAGTCATGAGCAGGTGCGCTTCGACACGACCATCGTCATGGGGTTCGAGCCAAACTATTCCTTTGCATTTTCGACACGGAGATAAAACCTCTGTCCGGTTATTTTCTTTCATGTCCTGCACCACCGACCGCAACCACCTATCCACCATCGTTCCACTGACCATCGTCAACTCTGCACAGTAATAATAAACAAATTGATTATAAAAATGCGTGCATGCATCAAAGTCATACAAAAATTCGGCATGACCTTCCTTAAAAATAGGACATATATAGATCTAGAGTTTGCCCGAAATTCGCCGAAATGGAAATAAATCGACATTTCGGCAAAACATAGGCAACTCAAAAGGACAATTTGGCGTCAACTCATGCCACACACACAATTTCCATAAACATATCACACACAGATAAACATATTTCCGTTTTGCAAAAGCATGACATTTTAATCACCTCTATCTCGAGATCGAGCACACGGTGGAGATGATGGTGTAGGGAGATCAAAAGTGCACAAAGCTCTTCTTGACAAAGATAGATCTAGTTAGGGGGCAAATAGGTCACTTAACTAAATGCTACATCTACCTAGCTAGCTAATTTGGGAGGAGACAACTTCAACTAGTGGAGGGGGAAGGAAAAAGAGAAAGGAGATGCATTAATGGAGGTGGTGTAGTTAGATAGGAGTAATGAAGAGAGATAAAGGTAGGTAGAAGAGGGAGAGTAATGGGGGAGAAGTATTGAGGAAGAAGAAGAGTGAGAGTGGGAGGATGTGGGAGGTAGGGGAAAGGGAAGAGAGGAGGGGGAGGGGAAGACGGGTGGGGAAAGGTGGTGGGTTGGTGCGGCTTAGCAGTAGCGCGGGACGTAAAACGCGCTGCTGATAAGAAAGTAGCAGCAGCGCGCTTTCCGCACAAGCGCTACTGCTAATCGGGACCAACAGTGTGCCCAATTTGAAAATTAGCAGCAGCGACCTCAGAAAAACCGCGCTACTACTACAGCTTTAGCAGTAGCGTGGCTCGTGACACCGCACTGCTGCTAAATGTAGGTTGGGGGAAACTGTCAGTCAATATTTGTAGCAGCGCGGGTTACACCGCGCGCGCTACTGCTAACCCCTTGTCAGTAGCGAGTTTTGCGCACCCGCGCTACTGCTAATTAGGAGCAGCGCCTCTTTTTGAGCCGCGCTGCTGCTAAGATTCTGTGTATAGGGTTTTCCCTAGTAGTGCAAGGTCAATCGATCACATAGGGTCATCGTGCGATCGAAAGAGTGAGACAGGTTGGAGAGAGTGACCTAGATAGACAATGTGCGTGAGAGAGTATACAATGTGAATAAGTCGAATTGGGCTCAAACATGGTGATATATCGTTTTTGTCTGAGAAAGAGCGAGGTCAATCAAGACATACAAAGAGAGAGAGAGAGAGAAAGAGAGAGAGGGAGAGAGAAAGAGAGAGAGAGAGAGAGAGAGAGAGAACGAGCGTGGCCCGCCATGAGGTCGAAATAGTGGGGGTGGCGCTACGGGATCTGGTACACATCCTGCACACCCGTATAACCTTGTAAGTATATGTCCTCCGGTACAACAGCAAGGTCGATCCCTCTTATTTGATCAGCCATTTGCCGTGTCAAAAATGCAGAGGGGGATGCAAGGAGCACAAGGCCTGCACATCCAAGCAAGTGGTAACATGGACTTGTACATGAAACATCCCAAGCGCAAGCAGAGCTGCAGTGAGCCTGTACAACGAGCTAGCGTAAGTCCCTGCACTTCATTTAATTCGTACTGGCATTCATGTATGGTTTGTGTGTAGTGGCGGATCCACGAATTCAAGTTACCAGGGGCGAACATTTAACTTAAAAAATACGAAGGCACTTGCACTCCGGAAATAAACATAACTTGAGAAATGTGAAGCTACATGCACTTTGAAAACCAGCTAATGATCCAAAGTAGTTCAGATTATAAACACTAAATGATGCAAGCACCAAAAAACACAAAATGCAACATGGTGTACAAGGACTACTGATAACCCACAAGTATAGGGGATCAATTGTAGCCTCTTTCGATATGTAAGAGAGTCAAACCCAACGAGGAGCTAAAGGTAGAACAAATATTCCCTCAAGTTCTATCGACCACCGATACAACTCTACGCACGCTTAACGTTCGCTTTAACTAGAACAAGTATAAAACTAGAAGTACTTTGTAGGTGTTTTTGGGTAGGTTTGCAAGAAAATAAAGAGCACGTAAATAAAAAGTAGGGGCTGTTTAGATAAAGACACAACTAAATTTGTTTTAGTAAAGAGCTTTTTGTCACAAGAAAGTTATTTGTCCCTAGGCAATCGATAACTAGACCGGTAATCCATATTGCAATTTTATATGAGGGATAGGCATAAGCTAACATACTTTCTCTTCTTGGATCATATGCACTTATGATTGGAACTCTAGCAAGCATCCGCAACTACTAAAGATCATTAAGGTAAAACCCAACCATAGCATTAAAGTATCAAGTCCTCTTTATTCCCATACACAAACAACCTACTTACTCGGGTATGTGCTTCTCTCACTCATGCCACCCACCATAAGCAAATCATGAACATATTGCAAACCCTACAGCGGGAATCCCTCACGCTTGCTCGACACGGAGAGCACCATAGGACAGCACCAATAATAAAACATGCAACTCAAACCAATTACGATCATCAATTAACCCATAGGACAAAACGGATCCACACAAACATCATAGGATAGCCATACATCATTGGGAAATAATATATAGCGTTGAGCGCCATGTTTAAGTAGAGATTACAGCGGGTAAAAGAGGGGTTACACCACTGCATAGAGGGGGGAAGAGTTGGTGATGATGGCGGTGAAGTTGTTGGTGAAGATTGCGGTGATGATGATGGCCCCCGGTGGCACTCCGGCGCCACCGGAAGCGAGGGGGAGAGAGCCCCCCTCCTTCTTCTTCTTCCTTGACCTCCTCCCTAGATGGGAGAAGGGTTTTCCCTCTGGTCCTTGATCTCCATAGCATGGGAGGGGCGAGAGCCCCTCCGAGATTGGATCTGTCTCTCTGTCTCTCTCTGTTTCTGCGCTCTGGGATTCTGCCTTTTCACCATTTCTTATATATCTGGAGATCCGTAACTCCGATTGGATTGAAAGCTTTGCCCAGATTTTTCTCCAAAAATTAGCTTTCTTGCGGCCGAAGAAGAGCAGTAACCGCCTTACAGGGGGGCCACGAGGATCAGGGGCGCGCCCAGGGGGGAAGGCGCGCCCCCTGCCTCGTGGCCACCTCGGGCACCGTCTCGCGTTGATTCTTCTTCCCATATTTCCCAAATATTCCAAAAATATTCTCCGTCCGTTTTTATCCTGTTTGGACTCCGTTTGATATGGGGTTTCTGCGAAACATAAAACATGCAACAAACAGGAACTGGCACTTGGCACTGGATCAATATGTTAGTCCCAAAAAATAGTATAAAATGTTGCCAAAAGTATATGAAAGTTGTATAATATTGGCATGGAACAATCAAAAATTATAGATACGACGGAGACGTATCAGCATCCCCAAGCTTAATTCCTGCTCGTCCTCGAGTAGGTAAATGATAAAAAAGATAATTTTTGATGTGGAATGCTACCTAGCATAATCTTGATCATGTAATCTAATCATGGCATGAATATTAAGACACGAGTGATTCAAAGCAATAGTCTATCTTTTGACATTAAGACAATAATACTTCAAGCATACTAATAAAGCAATCATGTCTTTTCAAAATAACATGGCCAAAGAAGGTTATCCCTACAAAATCATATAGTCTGGCTATGCTCCATCTTCACCACACAAAATATTCAAATCATGCACAACCCCGATGACAAGCCAAGCAATTGTTTCATACTTTTGACGTTCTCAAACCTTTTCAACTTTCACGCAATACATGAGCGTGAGCCATGGATATAGCACTATAGGTGGAATAGAATATGATGATGGAGGTTGTGTGGAGAAGACAAAAAGGAGAAAGTCTCACATCGACGCGGCTAATCAACGGGCTATGGAGATGCCCATCAATTGATGTCAATGCAAGGAGTAGGCATTGCCATGCAACGGATGCACTAGAGCTATAAGTGTATGAAAGCTCAAACTGAAAACTAAGTGGGAGTGCATCCAACTTGCTTGCTCATGAATACCTAGGGCATTTGAGGAAGCCCATCGTTGGAATATACAAGCCAAGTTCTATAATCAAAATTCCCACTAGTATATGAAAGTGATAACTCAAGAGACTCTCTATATGAACAACATGGTGCTACTCTGAAGCACAAGTGTGGTAAAAGGATAGTAACATTGCCCCTTCTCTCTTTTTCTCTCTTTTTTTGTTTTTTTTGTTTTATTTTTATTTTATTTTTTGGTGGGCTTCTTTGGCCTCTTTTATTTTTTTGTAAAGTCTGGAGTCTCATCCCGACTTGTGGGGGAATCATAGTCTCCATCATCCTTTCCTCACTGGGGCAATGCTCTAATAATGATGATCATCACACTTTTATTTACTTACAACTCAATATTACAACTCGATATCTAGAACAAAGATATGACTCTATATGAATGCCTCCGGCGGTGTACCAGGATGTGCAATGATCTAGCGTAGCAAAGATATCAAAAAAGGACAAGCCATGAAAATATCATGCTAGCTATCTTAGGATCATGCAAAGCAATGTGACAATGAATGCTCAAGTCATGTATATGATGATGATGGAAGTTGCATGGCAATATATCTCGGAATGGCTATGGAAATGCCACAATAGGTAGGTATGGTGGTTGTTTTGAGGAAGATATAAGGAGGCTTATGTGTGACAGAGCATATCATATCACGGGGTTTTGATGCACCGGTGAAGTTTGCACCAACTCTCGAGGTGAGAAAGGGCAATGCACGGTACCGAAGATGCTAGCAATGATGGAAGGGTGAAAGTGCGTATAATCCATGGACTCAACATTAGTCGTAAAGAACTCACATACTTATTGCAAAAATCTATTAGTCATCGAAACAAAGTACTACGCGCATGCTCCCAGGGGGATAGATTGGTAGGAAAAGACCATTGCTCGTCCCCGACCACCACTCATAAGGAAGACAATCAATAAATAAATCATGCTCCGAGTTCATGACATAACGGTTCACCATACGTGCATGCTACGGGAATCACAAACTTCAACACAAGTATTTCTACAATCCACAACTACCCACTAGCATGACTCTAATATCACCATCTTTATATCGCAAAACTATTGTAAGGAATCAAACATATCATATTCAGTGATCTACAAGTTTTATGTAGGATTTTATGACTAACCATGTGAATGACCAGTTCCTATCATCTCTCTAAATAGATATAAGTGAAGCAAGAGAGTTTAATTATTTCTACAAAATATATGCCCACGCTCTAATAAATATAAGTGACGCAAAAGAGCATTCTACAAATGGCGGTTTTCTATGTGAAGAGAAACAGGCAATCCAAACTTCAAATGATATAAGCGAAGCACATGAAGCATTCTATAAAGCCATACTCAAAGAATATAAGTGAAGTGCAATGAGCGTTCTATAATTCAACCAAGGACTATCTCATACCAGCATGGTGCATAGAAGAAAAATGAAAACTAAATGCAAAAGATGCTCCAAGATTTGCACATATCGCATGAACGAAACGGATCCAAAAACATACCGATACTTGTTAAAGAAAGAGGGGATGCCTTCCAGGGCATCCCCAAGCTTAGATGCTTGAGTCTCCTTGAATATTTACTTGGGGTGCCTTGGGCATCCCCAAGCTTGAGCTCTTGCCTCTCCTCCTTTTCCTCATATCGAGACCTTCTCGATCATCGAACACTTCATCCACACAAAACTTCAACAAAAAACTCGGTAAGATCCGTTAGTATAATAAAGCAAATCACTACTCTAAGTACTGTTGCAAACCAATTCATATTTTGTTTTTGCATTATAGCTACTGTAATATAACTTTTCCATGGCTTAATCCACTGATATAAATTGATAGTTTCATCAAAACAAGCAAACTATGCATCAAAAACAGAATCTGTCAAAAACAGAACAGTCTGTAGCAATCTGAACATTCACCATCTTCTGGTACCCAAATAATTCTACCAAAATTAGGAAAAATAAACAATTTGTATAGAAAGACAGTGCAAAAAGTTTCAGAACCGTTTAACGTTCCAATAAAAATGAAAAATCACGCACTACAACCAAAGTTTCTGTCCTGCACAAACCAACAAGCATTGTAAACAACCTAAAGGCAAACCTTGGCACATTATTTTTATAATACAATGGAATTGTACAAGGGGATAATTATTTTTGATGAAAAGTTTCTGTAATCAAGATTCACAAAGTTTCCGTGAGCATGAACAAAGTTCAAGGAGCTCCCCCACTTCAACAATGCTTGTCTCTTTCACTTTCACTTTCCTTTTTGAAAAGGTTTTAGGTTCCCCTCTTTATTTTTTTGTTTTTAAAATATATAAAAGCACTCAACAGAAATAAATGACTCTCTAAAACTTCCGGGTTGTCTCCCTGGCAGCGCTTTCTTTAAAGCCATTAATCTAGGCATATAGTGCTCAAGTAATGGATCCACCCGGATCCCAAGGTATATCAAAGCCAATTTCAATTAACAATGATTTGTGATTTAGTAGTGAGCACAAAGTAACATATATCATGCAACAACGAAGTCTAACTCTCTTCCTATGCACCAGCATGTCATAAAAGAACAATTCATGCACACAAAGTAAAGGCCAATGCATAGCATAAACAGTTTCTTGCAATTTTTTGTGTTGGAAACATAGAGAGGTGGAGATATAGTTCCTCTCTCATAATAATTGCAAGTAGGAGCAGCAAGCACATGCATATTACATTCATCAAAATCATCATGTGCAACGGTAAAATGCAACCCACCAACATAATTCTTAATAAGAGCAAACTTCTCCGATATAGTGTAGTTTGGAGAATTCAAAAAGATAATAGGACTATTATGTGTGGGTGTAATAGCAACAATTTCATGTTTAACATAAGGAACTATAGAAAGTTCATCTCCATAAGCATAATTCATATTGGCATCTTGGCCACAAGCATATCAAGTATCATCAAAAAGGGATATTTCAAAAGAATCAACGGGATCATAACAGTCATCATAGCAATCATCCTTCGGTAAGCACGAAGGGAAATTAAACAATGTATGAGTTGAAGATTTACTCTCATTAGAAGGTGGGCACGGGTGATCAATCCGCTCTTCCTCCTTTTGTTCTTCGCTCTCCTCCTCATCTTTTTCATCCAATGAGCTCACAGTTTAATCTATTTCTTCTTCCATAAATTTCTGCAAAATATTACTCTCTTCTTGGACAACGGAGACTTTCTCAATAAATTCATCAATATCGGAATTGAATTCATAATTCTTATAGCAATATTTAAGGATAGATAAATTTTCAGGTCTATAAACAACATCATAAAGATTTTCACACTCTTTGAACAAAGATTCAATTTCATAAGCACCCATAAAAGCAACAAATTCTTCTATTTGTTCCACATCATAGTAATCATATATACCATTAGCATAAGAAGTTAAGGTTTTATTATTATTAAATTTGCATGAAAAGGGAAGGTGTGGAGCCTTCATCCTAGAGCAACAAGTATAATCATAACTCAAGCATACTTGCCGAGCATACCACTTCAACATATAAATTTGATCCCATAATAGTTTCTCTTTTTGAGTCAAGCGATAATCCCTAAAGTATTCACGTTGATCCAACGTGTCTCCCATTACTAGATTGAATGGGGTTTTCTCAGGATTATCAAAGTAGTACATAATATCTGTCACATAACGAGCATCGAGGGTTTTAGGGGGTTCCCCATCTCCATGAGTAGCAAGTAATCCTAATTTTTTTTGGTATTTCGTGTTCCATATCCATAACTAAAGATAGAGAACAACTTGGAACAGCAAATGAAAATTACTTAGTGATAAAGCAAACAAGCACACACGAGAATATTCACCCCACGCTATGACTCCCAAGTATAGCGGATCAATTGTAGCCTCTTTCGATAAGTAAGAGTGTCGAACCCAACGAGGAGCTAAAGGTAGAACAAATATTCCCTCAAGTTCTATCGACCACCGATACAACTCTACGCACGCTTAACGTTCGCTTTACCTAGAACAAGTATAAAACTAGAAGTACTTTGTAGGTGTTTTTGGATAGGTTTGCAAGATAATAAAGAGCACGTAAATAAAAAGTAGGGGCTATTTAGATAAAGACACAACTAAATTAGTTTTAGTAAAGATCTTTTTGTCACGAGAAAGTTATTTGTCCCTAGGCAATCGATAACTAGACCGGTAATCATTATTGCAACTTTATATGAGGGAGAGGAATAAGCTAACATACTTTCTCTTCTTGGATCATATGCACTTATGATTGGAACTCTAGCAAGCATCCGCAACTACTAAAGATCATTAAGGTAAAACCCAACCATAGCATTAAAGTATCAAGTCCTCTTTATTCCCATACGCAAACAACCTACTTACTCGGGTATATGCTTCTCTCACTCATGCCACCCACCATAAGAAAATCATGAACATACTGCAAACCCTACAGCGGGAATCCCTCACGCTTGCGCGACAGAGAGAGCACCATAGGACAGCACCAATAATAAAACATGCAACTCAAACCAATCACGATCATCAATTAACCCATAGGACAAAACGGATCTACTCAAACATCATAGGATAGCCATACATCATTGGGAAATAATATATAGCGTTGAGCACCATGTTTAAGTAGAGATTACAGCAAGTAAAAGAGGGGTTACAACGCTGCATAGAGGGCGGGAGAGTTGGTGATGATGGCGGTGAAGTTGTTGGTGAAGATTGCGGTGATGATGATGGCCCCCGGTGGCACTCCGGCGCCACCGGAAGCGAGGGGGAGAGAGGCCCCCTCCTTCTTCTTCTTCCTTGACCTCCTCCCTAGATGGGAGAAGGGTTTTCCCTCTGGTCCTTGGTCTCCATGGCATGGGAGGGGCGAGAGCCCCTCCGAGATTGGATCTGTCTCTCTGTCTCTCTCTGTTTCAGCGCTCTGGGATTCTGCCTTTTCACCGTTTCTTATATATCCGGAGATCCGTAACTCCGACTGTATTGAAACCTTCGCCCAGATTTTTCTCCGAAAATTAGCTTTCTTGCGGCCGAAGAAGAGCAGTAACCGCCTTACGGGGGGCCCATGAGGGTCAGGGGTGCGCCCCTGCCTCGTGGCCACCTCGGGCACCGTCTCGCGTTGATTCTTCTTCCCGTATTTCCCAAATATTCCAAAAATATTCTCCGTCCGTTTTTATCCCGTTTGGACTATGTTTGATATGGGGTTTCTGCGAAACATAAAACATGCAACAAACAGGAACTGGCACTGGGCACTGGATCAATATGTTATTTCCAAAAAATAGTATAAAAAGTTGCCAAAAGTATATGAAAGTTGTATAATATTGGCATGGAATAATCAAAAATTATAGATACGACGGAGACGTATCAACTACAAACATGGTTTGTACCTGCTTGAATTATTCGTTCTCTGGCTCAAAATATCGAAGTGTAATTGCACCTATAACCAGTGCGCAAACTGCATATCAATATATCTATCCTGCACAAGTATGCCAATAGTTTCATACAACAGATTAGAAAAGTATTTATGCTACGTTGTCATGATACGGGGACTTTCTGGTAGATGGCCTCGACGTTTCCTGAAGCCATGAAAATGCACTATAATTTGCTTGTCATCAATGCCTGCAAATCTCTATGTCTCTCTCAACAGATCATCATTAGACACTAAATCCTTCAATGGGAGCTTGCAAAATGCTTGCATTAGATGCCTCATTAGACACTATATGTTCATCACCAGGAGCATGTAAAATGTTTGCATCAAATCCTTCATTACCAGTCTGTTCATTAGACACTTCAGGCTCAAGAACAACATGAGCTTGGATGTTTGCACAGGAAACTTGATTAGATTCATCAGATTTAGTCAGTTCAGTATTGATTGGGGGAGTTATAAAATAAGTATAAATTGGTTTCATTTTCTCATAGATTCCCTACATACAAGCAGTTTTACAACACCGTCAGGTTTAACTATTGGCCAGAAATTGAAGAGTTGAATTAGATATAATCAGGGATGTGATGTACCTGCTCGTTGCGCATGCTACTCTTGCAAGCTGCGACTGTCCGTTTGCGTAAGCTCGATGTCATGCCCGTGCTGCCGCCGCTGCCTCCCACGCAGGCTACACCCAGGGTTGGATCTTCATCTTCTTGTCCTTCCGTTCGCTTGAAGCCCGGCGACCGCCCTCCAACGAGGGCGCGAGGAAGTGCTGTGTGGGTCTGTCCAGCGGCGGCTAGGTTAGGAGCGAACCAGACTGGAGGCTGGAGCGGATGAATTGGGATTTTTTTCCTGCTGTTGATTGATATGGGAGGCGCTCGTTTGGGCCGCGAGCCTGCTATAGGGCCTGCCTTGCACTTATGTTATTGGCCTATCCAAATTGAAACATTTTTCTTCATTTTTTACATTGCCTGCTCGTGCGTTGGGACGAACAAAACTAGCCTGGGCCAACCTGGACGACTCAAACTAGGTGCACACTTTTGAGCCACCCGAGGCGGCCGCCCATACCAGCCCCTATGGTGGCGTCGCCCCTTTTTGCGTGTATGATAGGGGTAGTGAAAAATATTCCAGTGGCACTTTTGATTTACCCACAGAATGGTTGAATTGCTTGTTTCTATGAACTAAGTTCGCCAATAATGTGAAGGATGCAAGTCTTTTCATCCTATTGTAGATTACTTAGATCTCGATATGCCAAAAGTAATCGCATGAAATATACAGGAAAAGCCAGTGTGATGTGTGTGGCTACAACTAGTTTGACTACACGTCCTCATATAACATATCAAGGACGCACCATCTTACCAGATTAACCATTCGACTTACCAATGCAGTGTGGGAAGAAAGAAGTATTGGGACTGCGTATCCAAGCAATTGATTCCATGGACTCCTTCATACAACCTTGTAAGCGAAAAAGAAGTTGCAGTGTGCATGTACAAAGAACTAGCGTAAGTTCAGTTACCTGCTTCTCGGAATTTTAGTTAGCCACTTATTGCAAAATTGTTCAATTACGTTGCTTGGCTTAATTTAGTTTGCTACTGATTACATAATGCCACAGCCTGTTAATCCTATTATAGACTGCGCCTATCTATGAGTTTGATACTTACTGTTAAGAATTACCTGTTTGCCTGAACTTAAATAGCTACTTGTTTGTTTAACTGCTTTGCTGCTGCAACAACGGGTTACAATGATGTTAATAACTACTTTTCAGCATCGAATTGAAACTCTTTAATTCCTTGTTTGTTTAACTGGTTTGCTGTTATAACTCCCAGTTGAGATGTTTTGCTAACTTCAACTTTTCTGAATCCAATCAGAACTTTGATGGCAAAACAGGTTAGCTCAAGATCAGAGAGCGAGGTCCCCATGGACGTTGTATCATCCCACAGCAGTGGCACCGGCCCAGTCGTGCATTATGAATTGCCAACTGCTGATGCTCTAGAGGCTAAACTAGTGGTAGAAAGAGATTCTGCTTCTTCACTTAGATATGAAGTTGACATGTTGAGGAAGCAAACAGCACAATCAGTAGCAGTACTCAAGACAACCATTAAATATTTGGTGGATTTCAAAACGAAGCAAGCTGAGACTGACCACATTGTTAAGGTCCTGAAGGAAAAAAGGAAATTAAATTCCCACTTGGTAAATCATAGGTGAAATGTTCTTTCCATCGTTGAATAACCTTTATGTTGTTTTTTCATGTAATCAATCAAAGCATTTGTTTTAGAGATCATGTAATAATTGTTTTTTGTTTTTTGTTTTTTGGTTTGTAATTTTATTTGAGCACACGTCTGTATTAATTGATAAGACTAGGAGACATTTCATTTTGATTGCTGTGCCAGACCTACAAATATGCCAATCGGGCTGAATGTGCATTCAGCAATAATAGTAGTATAGATGGACCATAAGTGGCACGCATCGGAAAGGGCCAGGATGCTATAGTAGCTTGGCTAAAAAAAGGATGATGTTGTAGCAAACAAAAGTACAACGGCCTGGCTTATGTATGTTAGTTGATATTATTGATCCATATACTCTATAAGTGTTTATATGTCTGTTAGTTTTGTACATTCTTGGTTGATTGACTCGGTATTTGAATCTTGATACATCACTTGTGTACATATCTAAATGGGAGTACACATTATGCTGCGTGCGACATTTGAGTTGGACATGAAGTGTTCCAAATATTCGAATTCACCTTCAACTGGATTCTAGCTTCTGAATTTGAGTATCGGCATTTGTAAACCATATTCATATATGACAGTGGAATACATCTTTGTCGTCCTTTTGAAGATATATAAAAACACATAGAATTATTTATAAAGATTCGTATAGGAATACAAAATGGATTCGAATTTAGTTGCCAGGGTAAACGTGGATGCTTATTGTCCCGAAATTCGAAAGAAGCGGCAAAATGTCCACTCCCACGTCGGCTGCCCGAAGCCAAGTGTTTGGGAGATGGGATTACTGTCTACCCATTACACAGACAATCCATCGGCCCGATTTCCACTGCTCTAAATAGGGGTAGGATAGTAACTTCAATTAGACGTGACACGACCGCCTCTGAGCCCATTCCGACACGGTGGGCGCCAAACATGGGCGGCAAAACACATTTGATTCAAGCTCGTCCGAAAGACCTCTGTTTCTCCCTGCATTTCCCCATTCATACATGGTGGGCGGCAAAACAAACTCGACTCGGCCGAAATCGATGTAGGCAAATATTTTCAATAGGGGCAGGTTATAACTTCACTCAGACGTGACACAACCGCCTTACATGTCAGCCCCGTTCATACACCGTGGGCGACAACCATGGGCGCCAACCACCGTCTCCTCGCCCGAAATCGCTCTGGGCAAATATTGGCGAGATGCGAGATTACCGTCGTATCCCCAACTGACGAGACGTCCAAATTTTAAACGGGGCTAAGTTCGTAACTTTCCCATATTTCAGACAGGCGCGTCCCAAAAACATGGTTCCCCGTACCTCTCCCTCCATTTTCCCATTCATACACCGTCCGCGCTAGAACACCATCCCCACATCAGCCTCCGTCCGCCACCCCATCCATCGCCACCGTCCTCCACCACATCCATCGCCACCGTCCTCCATCATGCCGGAGCGCCTACCAAGACCACGTCGTCCACTGCTAGAGATGGACGTTTCTCATCCATGGCGACGGACCAAGAGCCTTGCATCACGTCCTCTCGCTTCATCGGCGCCGTCGTCCTCTTTGCCGAGGCCGCTCACACGACCTTCTTTTCCACCGCAACGGGACTTATCCCCTGATGCACCCGTCTACCGTCGCAGATCTGCTTCAACGCCACCGACAGCCATCGCACCCCCGATGCCTACACGGCGCCACAAGAGAGGTGGTACTTCATATCTCCTCAACTTTTTGAGCTCAACCAGAAAATAGATCTTAACTTGGTTAGTCTACTTTCTTTTCAGCTCTTAGAATTTAGTTCTTAGTTCGAAGCAAACAATGGCTGCTAAATATCATTTCTCCGGTTTCCCCCATTTATGATCACTATACGATCAGAATATGTGCTTGTGTCATAATAGCACTACTTGACCCATCAAGCTAAACAAGCTTAGTTGTTCAAATACGAATCTGATATTATTAAAACAGATTCGTTTAATTGGTCAGCTAAATGTTCCTAAATTATTTTCGAAAATGCATGTTCGCCGCTCGGGTGTGTATCTCTACAGGGTGCCCACGGTGGGCCGGCCCACCCTGGGATTTTGGGTCGTCCCAGGCCCAGATTCCCCTCTGTTCTGCTGCGCCCTTCCGATCTCTACTCGCCCCCAGCCGCCTGCCTCGCCGACGACTTGCCGTCTCCGGACGGCATGACTCTAGGAGGAGATGCCGGACTAACAGGAGGTCAGGAGCCGCTCGCCCAACAGCGGCACCGCTGCCCGGGCGCGGCGCCGTGCCTACCTTCCCAGTCCGTTTAGGGCTCAGGCGTGCAGCACCCACTAAGCCAACCCGATTTATCCTGAGATAAGTCCTCAACACTCAGAAGCCACTCCTCATCACCCATTTTCTAATTGATTCATTACTCATTAGGCAGGACTGTCATTAGGGTTTGTTGTGTGCTCAGTGCTACCTACACTTAATGGTTCAGATGTATTTCGGTAATCTTTAGTACCTATAAAGTTCACAGGGTTTTCAAAATTTCGGCCCTAGGAACATACACTAGTCATTTTGGATTGTTGGTCGTAGTGACATTGACCCAGATTACTACTGCAAGCCAGGTTTTTTGACAATTTTACTTGTCTTTCTTACTCATTCAATATAATATCCAATTATTCACGTCGATTAGTTGCAAACAATAAGTGCTAGACAAACTTCTTGATTCAGATTTTGGACGGTCTCTTACTGCAGTTACAATTCTGCATACTTGTCCTAGTAAGCTCACAAGTAAATGACTGATTCACTACATTTATGCTTGCCTTGTCATATTTGTTGTCAATATTCTTTTATGGTGGACCACCCTATTTCTAAATACTACAACCGTAGACATAAGTGAATAGTATTTCTCTATGTGATCTCTTCCATCATGTGTGGGCAACGGACACTGCATTGTATCAAAAGAAAGTGTCATTTCCAGCTTTTACACAGGCTTCGATCTTTTACATGGAATACAATCTGCCTACTTGCTTTGTGTCGCACTACCAACACTCCACCCTTGAAGATAAACATTATGCCACTCATAATTCCTTAGTTTATTTGTTCAAATATGAATTTCATATGATTCTAATGTTCCTACTTCAGCTTTGAAATGTGTGGCTGCCTGTTATAGAGACATAAGGGGTTTGTATTTCTGTGTGTGGTTTGGTCAGCACGGTTGGGGGGTGAACTTTGCATATGCAGGGGTTTATAGGGAGACACTCTTCGAGTTGAATCCGCAATGCATTCCATAGATAATCTCACTACTTTTTATGTTTTCACGAATCTCAGATTCTGAACAGCATCATAATGATTACGATCTTGCGCGCATGAAAAGAATAAAGCAAAACAATGTCATGGCTGTCAAACTTGGCATTAAGGGATTGAAATTAAGCCTGGATGCAATGCAATGCAAACGCTCTCCGCCTACAGATTCATGCTCAGAATATGATCCTAACAGTGATTCTGAGCTAGAGGGAGACCTAAGTCAATGTAGCTCCCTAGTGGAGGAGTCAGAGGAAGATGCCCTATCTTATTCACCCATCAAGGTGGTTGCTCTAACTTTCCAAGGTTATATTTGTCGCACATATCTTGCAACTGATGCTTTGCATTGCTTCTACTTTGTTGAACTGCCATTAGCTTAGTTTACACATCGTGTATGTGAATTGTAACGCCCACGATGCGGCTATATCTCCCACGTGTCGAGGCACGACTTAGAGGCATAACCGCATAGTGGTTTTGTCGCAAGAAGGGTCATCTTCACACAATCCCATGTAATGAACAAGAATTGGATAAAGAGTTGGCTTACAATCGCCACTTCACATAATACATAAATATTAATCATACATCATCCAAAATACAACCATATAGACCGACTACGGCCAAAATCCAGATGAAAATAAGATAACCCCGAATGCTAGATCCCCGATCGTCCCAACTGGGCTCCACTACTGATCATCAGGAAAAGACACATAGTAACGACCACATTCCTCGTCGAACTCCCACTTGAGATCGACGCCATCATCTGCACTGGCATCGTCGGCACCTGCAACTGTTTTGGTAGAATCTGTGAGTCACGAGGACTCAGCAATCTCACACCCGCGAGATCAAGACTATTTAAGCTTATAGGAAAGGAAGGTGTAGTGAGGTGGAGCTGCAGCGGCAAAAACATATATGGTGGCTAACTTGCGCAAATGAGAGCGAGAAGAGAAGCAACGGATCGGACGTCATCTAGCATTGACCAAGAAGTGATCCTGAACTCCTACTTACGTCATACATAACACAGACGGTGTTCACTTCCCGGACTCCGCCGAGAAGAGTCCATCACGGCTACACACGCAGTTGATGTATTTTAAATGGGTCAAGTGACAAGTTCTCTACAACCGGACATTAACAAATTCCCATCTGCCTCATAACCGCGGGCACGGCTTTCGAAAGATAATACCCTGCAGGGGTGTCCCAACTTAGCCCATCATAAGCTCTCACGGTCAACGAAGGATAAACCTTCTCCCAGAAAAACCCGATCAGTCTCGGAATCCCGGTTTACAAGACATTTCGACAATGGTAAAACAAGACCAGCAAAGCCGCCCGAATGTGCCGACAAATCCCGATATGAGCTGCACATATCTCGTTCTCAGGGCACACCAGATAAGCGAAGCGTACAGGTACCAACATAACCCAAGTTTCCAAGGGACGGTCCCGCACGGTGCTCTAGTTTGGACCAGCACTCAGAGGAACACTGGCCCGGGGGTTAAAATAAGATGACCCTCGGGCTTGCGAAAACCCGGGGGGGGGGGGGGGAGGCTTAGGCGGCAAATGGTAAAACCAAAGTTGGGCCTTGCTGGAGGAGTTTTATTCAAGGCGAACTGTCAAGGGGGTCCCATAAATCACCCGACCGCGTAAGGAACGCAAACTCAAGGAACATAATCCCGGTATAACAGTAACTAGGGCGGCAAGAGTGGAACAAAACACCAGGCATAAGGCTGAGCCTTCCACCCTTTACAAAAATACATACAGATGCATTAATTAAATAAGAGATATTGTGACATCCCAACATATCCATGTTCCGACATGGAACAAACTTCAACTTCACCTGCAACTAGCAACGCTATAGGAGGGGCTGAGCAAAAGCGGTAACTTAGCCAAACAACGGTTTGCTAGGAAAGGATGGTTAGAGGTTGACATGGCAATATGGGAGACATGATATAGCAAGTGATAGGTAGCGTAGCATGGCAATAGAGCGAGCATCTAGCAAAGCAAAGATAGAAGTGATTACGAGGGGTGGTCATCTTGCCTGCAAGGTTCTCAGAGTTGTCGAGAGCTTGATCCTCGTAGGCGTACTCAACAGGTTCCTCGTTCAAGAACTCGTCTCCCGGCTCTACCCAAGACAAGAACACAAACAAACGGAACCACAATCAACCACGAGAAAAGCACAAGCAACATGATGCAAAACATGTATGGTATGCGAGATATGATATGCGATGCATATGCGTGCTCCAGAGGGAAAATGATGAACAAGGCAGTAACTTGGCAAACCAAGCATGCCACTGGAAAGATGAGATGGTTTCGGTCGAAATCGATATAAAGATCACCGGAATCGGATGCATGGTTTGCAAATGGCAAGCAAAACAAGAATGACACGAATCAGCGATTAACAGCATGATAGCACTTAAAATACAACAAGTAATAATGCTACAGCACTCCAACATAGCAACAAAGCATATGGCAGTAATCTACAGGAGATGCTTGACCAAAGATGAACACTGAGCTACGGCTAGATCACAACATATCAAGCTCAAACAAGCATGGCAAAAGTGCAAAAGATAACAGGATCACAGACTTGGTGAAAAACTGGACATGGCAGAAAACAGCATCAGGTAGGAATGTTCAGAGCACGAAATTAACATGCTACAGGAACTTAACATAGTAAAAACAAGGTATGGCAGTGTTCTACTAAATGCACATGACAAAAGTCCCTTACTGACCATAAGCCAAAAAGGACCAGAAGATATGATGGCAAGCATATAAACATAGCAAGTTTCGTTATCAGGTTTCAGACTTGGCAGAAAATAGAGCATGGCAGAAACAATAATATGAAGGCCTCTTTGTGAGCTTGATGCACACACTACAGAGAAATGCATGAAAAACCAAGAATACCTACAGAAATATGGCATGTTTATGAAGCTATGCATGGCAAGAACAAAAGAATAGCATCTATGGATCAACTACAATAAGCTTGGCAAAATTGCATATCATGTTAAGAATCTGCCAGAAATATTTTATAGCAAAAGTAGAGCAAGATTGAGTCATGCTATGGTACTCCATAATTGCAAACAAGCACAGGAATGTATCAATTACAACTATATCTACAAAACATCTTTACTGAACATCTCCAAAATATGCATGGATCTCTCTGTAGCATCAAGTTTACATGCCAACCAAATAACAGCAGACAAGGACTTAGAGAAATCACCAAGTCCCTGAAATCAGAAACATTATGGAGCCTACTTTGCATACTTGTGCTAGTCACCACAGAGATCACAAAAATACGTGGCATACACCCTTGGAAAGATGGCATGGCATAATTCAAAACACATGTAGGGCTCATGCCCATAAGATGCATAGATTTAAAGATACAAAAATGACAAATCTCCAAGTTCTGATAAGAACCAGAGAATAACAGCAACTAGCCCTCTTCCAACAGAGATTTGGGCATCAAGATGACCTTTAATGAACATGGTGCAATTGAACAAAATTAAGAGCATCACGATACGAACAATTTGACATATTACACGCGCGAATCAGAGCTACATGCAAGAAGTTATGCAACATTGAACAGGGCAATATGCTGGAAATATCAAGGACTTGGAAATTTAGGGTTTCGGGAAAAAGTCAACCGTAGTCTGTCTCAGATCCGATCGAGTTCCAGCTCCCTCGATGGCGATGGCGCGGCCACCGGAGAAGAGGGTGGCGAGGCGGCAGGCCGAAGGAGAGGAGGAAGGAGGCCGGGGCGCGGCGGCGGCGCGCCGTGGCCCCGGGCGGCGGAGGAGGCCGCGGCGGCGGCAGTGGGCGAGCTCCCGGAGCTCAACGGCGGCGCCGGCGGCGCGAGGCGGGGAGGCGGCGTCGGGCGCGGGGAAGGAGGCAGGCGCGGGTGACGGAGCGCTGTGGGCCGCGGGGGCCGGCGTTGGGCTCGCGGGCTCCGGCGGCGGCGGCGACGAGCTTGCCATGTGGCAGCCGCGGGTTGGCCGCGGGGGCGGCGGCGACTTGTCCGGCCGGAGCGGACGCGTCCGGCGCGGCGCGGAGGGATTTTAGGGTTACGGGAGACTGCGAATGTAATTTCGGGATGCCACATATTTATAGGTAGAGGGAGCTAGGAGGCTCCAAATGAGGTGCGGTTTTCGCCCACACGATCGTGATCGACCGACCTAGAGCATGGAAGAGAGTTTGGTGGGTTTTGGGCTGGTTTTAGAGGGGGTTTTTGCTGGACACTCAAATGGACTTTGCGGATGCCCGGTTAACCGTTGGAGTACCAAACGACCTCCAAATGGAACGAAACTTGATCGGTAGTCTCCGGGTGGTGTAATAAGGCCACTTGACAAGCCTCGGTCCATTCCAAGAAAGTTTGACACCCGCACACGAAAGAAAACAAGAGGGGTGCACCGGAGGAGATAGGAGCGCCGGATTGCAAAACGGACAACGGGGAAAATGCTCGGATGCATGAGACGAACACGTATGCAAATGCAATGTGCATGATGACATGATATGAAAATGCATGACATGACAAAATGCAAAACGAAAGACAAAACCCGACCACGGAGGGAATATCATAACACAACACCGAAAATGGCAAGAGTCGGAGTTACAAATATGGCAAGTTACATGTAGGGTGTTACATGAATACGCCCTGCCTATCCATTTTCAGTACATATTCCATCTGTCATCATACCATATTTATCCATTCAAATGTTGTTCTTGTGTATCAGACGTTCAAAAGGAAGAGGGCGATTGCTGATCATGGAGGAGCACAAGCAAAGTATTTGGAAAAGGTAGTGGCACCTGATAAATCAAATAGCCCATTAGGTGTAGTTGCAATGTCACCTGACCCACAAAACACCCCAACTCTAGCAGACTCTAGCCCTACTACACTGGTCATTTCTGATGCCCCAACTCAGCAGACCCCAACTGCAGCAAACATTATGATTATGCCAGTTGACATAGCACCAGCTCTACGATGCAAAACCCCCATTCCAGCAAAGAGTACACCAAATCCAGTTGCCAAATCCCTTTTCGAACCAGAGAGAGCCCCAATTGCAGCAAATAGGACCCCTATTCCATTTCTTCCCAATTTAGAAGACAAAGCTTATATTGTTGTCAGGAACTTTGTGTGCATCTTTCCTTCATGGAAAGATTATACCGCAGACACAGAACAATTTCCAGTCTTCCTCCGCAACTTACGCGTAAGTAATGTACTAGTGTTATTCATGGTCATTGCTGCATATGTTTCTGCTGACAGAAGACACAAGATTTCATTCTTTTAAATAGGCGAGGACCAAGCTGGATTGTGAAGACGAGCAAGGGTTGGTTGCGCTTTTCAAGCACTCGTTGATGAAGTATCGTTCCTACCTGAGGCAAGCGCACTTCAATGGCAAGCCTCTAAACGAAATTTCTGTAAAGTCTCCGGTGCTACATTATCCGACGGTGACTGGAATAATCTTGTTACACATTGGTCTCAGCTGCAGCGTAAGGTACTATCTATGATATCACATCACAATTTGAACTACATTTCTGCATTTGCCTTAACGTCTCACTTGTACGAAAACTGTTAGCAGAAGAACATTCATTCTCAAGGGACCACAGAATCTCGCAACAATACTGCACACTGCATTGCTCTTGTGAGTACCTCTTGCCCTGAATGACCATACTTACTTTCATAGCTATTTGATTATGTAGCATCACTGCACATGTTAGCCTCGTTATCGTCCATTTGGTGGACATTATAAGATCCATATGGACTCTTACATAAATTTAGAATCAACCCAACGCTTTTGAAGAGGTTTAGCTATGCAGTCCTCTTGTAAGGACTGAACGTCGTCTATCATTGTACTTACATTAACAGCTACTCCCTCCGTCCCATAATATAAGACGTTTTGTATAGTACACCAGTGTTCAAAACACTCTTGTATTATGGGAAGAGGGATTGGTTCATTGTGTAGCATTCTGCATCTTATCTCCCTCGCCCACCATTTACTAAAAAAGATCAGATCTATATTTAATCTTACCAAAAAGTAGAATACACAGACAATGCCAGTGGAGAAGTGTAGCCCATTGCTCTTGTCAGTACATTTTGTCCTGTAATGCTTGTACTTCCAGGGATTGGTAGTTGATTATGTAGCATTGTGACACCCAAAATTTTATTTGGCTTTTTCAAAACTTTTCCTTGTTTTGAGGGAGGTGATTTGAACTTTTCTTCTAAAAGAACTCTCCCTCTCAAAATACTTTCTATTATGACTAGTGCTTCATTTTTGGATTCACTCAAAACTTGATTTTGGGTCTTGGAGGTTTTCCTCTTTTATTTGGACTCAAACCAAAATGTTTTTCTCTTGGAAAATGCCTTTTTGAAAATTTCTTTGAAAAAGGCCCTATAGCTTTTGGAATGATCCTTTGCCACTTTCAACAATTCTCTCTTGCCATGACCTTAGTGCAAATCCACTCTCATAAACCTTTCCTCATCTTTGGATCATGATTTGCATCAAATCCAGCAAGTTGAACCTCCCCATATGATTATTTTCCATTTAAATCTTATCAAAACAATTTCTGTCTTCTATTCTAGCCCTTGGAGGTTTACAAAGGAACTACCCTTTCTGTTTTGATTTTTGCCCCCAAACCAATTTCCCTTCCTAGTCCTTTGAACCCTCAACCAAGATCCATGAAGATCCACTGGTCTTCAGTTCAAATTTTTCAAACTATACTTGCTGCAAGTTTGGACCAGATTTGTCAAATTTGGTGAAATTCATTCAAATCCTTCTCCAAAAATTCTGAGTAAAATCAAGCAAACTCTCGGTGCATTGAGTGTTCACCTCACCAAGTCCCAGCCCCAGGAAATTTTTTCTTCATGCCAAATCATTCTGTCGAACACCTGCAGAGCATTGTCAATGTCAAGTTCAGAGATTCAGAAATGCAATTCAGTGATCTACTGTCGTTTTCTTCAGAAACTGTTGTCGATCTCGACAGTGCCGCGTTGGCGCCTTGCTCCCCGTCCCCTCCACCTTGTCCTTGCACCGCACGAGCGCCTGGACGTTTGCGGACGTCGGCGACGTGCTGGAGGAGGTGCGCCGCCCCGTGACCGACGCCAGCGGCGGCTTTGCGGCCGCCAGAGAGAGGCGCGGCGCAGACGGCGCCACCCAGCGCCGCCCAAGCCACCGGAGATCGCCGCGTGGCCACCCACTCCCCAGAACGCGCTGCCACTCTCGTCGTGAACCGCTGGGCGCGGAGCGCGCTCTCTGCCGCCGTCGTGCCCGTGCGGCCACCCCACCATGGACCAGCGCCATTACGCCAAGCCCGACCCAGTTTAGCAGTGGAACGGCACCAGTAAACCTCCCTGATGCTGCCTAGCCACTCAAACCCCCTGCTCAACCACTGCCTCGCCATAATCGCTCGCCGGAGATTTCCCGTTCACGGCTGCCCCCTCGATCCGCCTATAAATAGAGGCCCCGAGCTTCAACTCGAACCCACACCACCTCTGCACTCCACCTAGACCACACCAAGCCACTGGAAGAGCCCCGAGGGAGCTTTCTTCCCCGACTCCGGCCGCCGCGACCCGCCACGGGATCCAGCTCGATTCACTCCCGTGCGTGCACCTCCACCCTTCAACTCTTGCCAGTAGCTTCCCTATGCATCCACTCTCCTGACCCGCGCTTCAATTCGGAGTTTGCAGCACCCACCGGAGTTCTCCACCATCACCCGAGCCGCCGTCCGCCGGAGAAAGTGTCGCCGTCGACGTGGTGCTCTCCGTCGGTCGAGTCCACCACCCACCGACGCGGAAGGACACGCTGAAGCTCTTGGTACACTCCGATCTCCCTGTCTCGCCGTGGTTCGACGCCGGCGACCACCGCAGTCTTCGGGCGCCGGCGAACTTTTTAAACCTGACATGTGGACCCCCCTGTCAGCCTCTATTCTCTTCTCCTTCGAAACGTTTTCTGTTGACGCCTTCGGGCAAATACGTCTTCCCTTTGAGCTGGCGCGTTTCTTTCCGAAGCGTTTTCTGTTTTCTCAGTTAAGCCCCTGGAACTTCTCTGTTTCATTACAGATGAGTCCCTGGACAGAAACCTTTATAACTTTTTAATAAAAAGTGATTTTTGAGTGATTCTTTTTTTTTCAGTCTTGTATTTTTGTCTAGTTTTTTATAGTAATTTTTTGGAACAAAATTTGGAACAACTTTTATGCACGCGTTGGTTTTCACGTTAGTATGCTTCTTCGCTATACCGTAGGTTCCGGAAGAGGTGACGGAGCCGCGAACTTCGCCGAGCTAGACTCCGACTTCTCCGAACCAGGCAAGCATGTTTGAACCTTTTATATGATAGGTGTTTTGCATGTTTGCGCAAGAGGTTGTGCGTGGCATATGAGTGTCGGTGAGTACCTCGTTGCTTGTGAGGCAACTACCCGCATGTTCCAAAGTTGCGATGATCTCTGGTGAGAGATGGCCTAATCATGTGGTGACATGAAGGGCAGCAAGGTGGTACTGTTGTAGCATACCAGCCTTGCGTCATCCGACAAATTCCGACGTTAACGTGGACGGAGTCACGTTATCGTTCTTCCCCCTTCCGTGCTACCACATGTTTTCTGCCAGAATGCGGTTTAGTAAGTTGGTAACCTCTTTCCGTGTACACACCAAACAGAGGGGCCGGGATGATGGTTCCATGGCCCTCGATTAAACCCAGTCATCCGGTCAGGGGGCATGGGTGTTTCCTGTTGGGACCGAGAGGGGGGCACCCCTTAGAGCGCGCGTATAGAAATTTGATCCCATGCTACGCGAGGTTGTAGCCTCCCCGTCTCAAGGTTTTTCTTGAACATTGCCGAGGGAGATCCCTGGCTTCGGAATGTTGAATGGGTGTGTACTAGTTAGACGTGTTTCTTCCAAAACACCGTAGACGGAACTAGTCCCCGTGACTACTGAAATCCGTTGGCTGTGGTTAAAGTACAAACTCTGCAGAGTCAAATCCTTCCGAGTCATCGTATCCATAGTCAAGTATCGTGATCAGCGTATCCGTGTCTATGTCATAACCTCGTGGTATATTCTTCGTTCCGGTAAGCAAGCTTAAGTAGTAGACTTGGCTGAACGTTATTCCTGTGGATGGACTAACCCTGTTGTTTACCTCATGTCTGCTTGTTCTCTTGATATGATTTATAATTCATGAACTACTAAGTTTGAATATAAGCCCTTTATGTGATGTCGCTCAGACGTCCGACTGTGGCACGCACTGCCTTTATTTTCTATTATGAGCCCTTTATGTGGTGTCGCCCCGACGCCCGACTGCGGCATTATTATTCTTGCAGTTTCCTCTTCAGGAGTCATTCAGACCCTCGTTTGGCACCCGCGGTATTATTATTCTTGCAGTTTCCTCTCGAGGAGTCATTCAGACCCTCGTTTGGCACCCGTATTTATTTCGGGGATTTCGGGAGGACTACCGCCCGACTTCTCTGTTATTTTCTCATGCATTATTATCTCTATGTTTGAACGCACTTGTCAATCTGTTCTTATGCTTCATGTTTACATTTGTTATATCTTATGTCCGAACTGTCTTGCGAGTACTTTCATAGTGCTCACCTGGCTTGTTGTTTTGGCCAGATGTTGACGAAGGCGATCTCTTGGATGAATAGTTTGATAGTGCGTCCGACGCCTAGAGGAGTCCTAGTCAGTCCTGTGCGATCCCGGATATTGGTTACTTGTATTATATACGCTTCCGCCACCCGCAATAAGTCTCCTCGAGCCTCACTCCGACGCTCGAAGAGCTGTAGTTTTCAGGAGTCATATCACCCACTTCGCGGTGATACTTCCACCACCGTTGTTATCGTGAGTTAGTAGTTATGCCACCCTATCCGCCGTCTTGTTTTATCGGCGTGCATGTAATAAATTGTTGAGCAGTCCCCGCTCAACCTTGTATTTTATTCAGTACCCCTGGTATTTTTTCTTCTGTGACCAAGATATTGTCTACCAGTGAGAAGGAATTCTTCTTTAGTGGTCCGTAAAAGGGATTGGTCTCTCAATAAATATTTTATTGAAAAACCGGTCATGACAAGCTTGGTATCAGAGCCAAGCTGACTGTAGGAAGCCACTAGGTACGATCGCTAATCGGTTATTAGCGTCTTTTGTGCTTTTTCAGCATTTTGCAATTGTAGCTATTTTCTGTTGGTCATCATAAATTTATGACATGACTACTTAGAATTTTTGCCTACTTTTGTAGATGGCTGGCAGCAACTGTGAGACTCGAGTGTTCACGAACGTGCCCGAGGGGTTTGTCAAACTCCTCGTCTCCATCACCAAGCTCGCGATCGGGCCAGCGACTCGCCCGGAGTTCACGCTTTACCAGCACAAGCTCAGTGACGACGTGTCTATGCACCAAGCTGTGGTGCAATTCAAGGGAGGACGCTCTGCAGCTCGCCACTTCCGTTTTGTGGGAAGGGCCATGCCTACGGAAAGACATGCCATGCAGATGGCTGCCCGTGAGGCGATAGCTCGTCTTCGGGACATCCTTCCTATGATGAAGACTCGCCGCTACCGCTACCTCCCATGCCATGTGCCACACACTTGTCACTATGCATTCGCCTGCCATCGGGGAGAGCGAGATGAAGCCATCGAGATGGTTGTGGAGTATCTCAAGGCTCTGGAGGAGTCTTTCGACAACCTCGTGGACGATCTTGTGGCTGCCCGCATGGACTTAGTCCGGGGCGGTCCTGCCAGCAGGAAGGAGCTTCTCCTCACAGCACCGCCTCTGACGTTCGTCTCGTCTTCAGCCTCTTATGCACCGGCCGTTTTGACCACTGCTCGCCGTCTGCCTACCACTGAGGAGTTCGACCGAGTCATCGCTCCTACTCCAGTCAGAGCTGCACCGCCTGCCGCACCCGCACTACCGCCTGTCGCCCCCGCGCCATCACCGCAGCACAGTGTTGCGCGCCAGGAGCCAGCTAGAGAGGAGGTGGAGGTTGAATCTCCTGCACCGCTGAGTCTTGCCCTCGACAAGGGAAAGGACATCGTCACCATCTCCGATTGAGTGCGCCGAGTAGTCGCGCGTTATGTCTGCTTGTATGGTGTGTTTTATCTGTACGCTAGTTTGTATTTGTGTGTTCGCTGCTTTCCGGAGGAGTATGCTAGTCTAAATAACATGTCAGGAATGTGTACACACATCCTGAGTGCTGTATCGTATGTTTGCGTTTCGCGTGTAAGATTTGTGTTAAGCAGTTCTTCTCCGTGCAAAATCGTTTATGTTTTCTTAAAAACCTTGAGGTCTTTTAAATTGTTGCCTTTGCAAGATTTTCCTTGTGCTACACAGTTCTTCTCATGGGTTTTGCAAAATAATACCCCAGACTGGAAAAATGTCTCGCCCGTGGACTCGCTCCATGCCCAATCAGCCAGAAGAAGTTTATGGGACACAGACTAGCAACAACTTCACTCATGGACAGTCCAGTCAACAAGACAGCGAAGCAGCCTTGTCTCAAGTATGCCGTCTCTTCGAACAAAGCCAGCAACAGCACCAAGAGATGATGAATCACGTCATCAATATGGGAAACCACCATGAACCCTATCAACCTCATTCCAAGTTATCTGAGTTACAGAAGACTCACCCTTCAACTTTTGCTCACACTGATAAGCCGCTGGAAGCCGATGATTGGCTTCGTGACATCGAAAGGAAGCTGATTATTGCTCAGTGTTCAGATCATGAGAAGGTGCTTTATGCACCACACTACCTTACTGGAGCAGCTGCAGCATGGTGGGAAAACTTCCTACACATGCATCCCAGTGAACACAACATCACCTGGGAAGAGTTCAAGGAAGGCTTTCGTGGGGCACACATCCCCAGGAGCATCATAAAAATCAAGAAGAGAGAATTTGACGACCTCAAGCAAAGAGGCATGTCAGTGACAGAATACAACGGTCAGTTTACCCAGCTATCTCGTTATGCCTACGACGAACACATGACAGAGAGCAAGAAGATGGAAAAATTCCTGGACGGCCTGGCACCGGCACTGAAATGCCAACTGGTTGTACACACTTTCCCGGATTTTAAAACTCTGGTTGACAAGGCCATTACCTTGCAGAATGAGCGCCGTAGTCTGGAAGATATCCGTAAGCGAAAGAGGGACAAGACGGCTCTTGCTCGCAACAACCGAAGCAAGACTGAGGTTCCAAGGACAGAAGCAAGGAAATCCATGACTACTGATCTAAGGCCCGTCAGACAGTTTCATGCCAGGGACAAGGAGTTCACGTACCGTCCAGGGGTCACCTGCTATGCTTGTGGTGAAGAAGGGCACTATGCTAAACAATGCCCAAAGCCGAGGAACTCGGCCCCCAAGCCAAACAATGGTGGGAATAATCCAGCCCCCAAGCGCAACAATTTCAATCCCAACAACAACCACAGGAAGGGTCACCTGAACCATGTGACCAGGGAAGAAGCGCAGAATGCCCCAGACATCGTGCTCGGTACGTTCCCTGTCAACACAGTACCTGCCACGGTTTTGTTTGATTCTGGAGCTTCCCATTCGTTCATTTCGAAGAGTTTTGTTTTGCAACATGGTTTTTCGATGCTTCCCTTGGAAAAATCTATGATCATCAAGTCCCCCGGAAATAAGCAAATCGCTCAGAGTTACTGCCAAGGAGTAACCATTGAGTTCGAAGGACTACAGTTCCAAGCAAATCTCATCGTGTTGGAAAATAAAGGACTGGATGTCATTTTAGGGATGGACTGGTTAACCACCAACAAAGGATTCATTGACTGTTTCAATCGAACCGTGATTCTCACCCACCATCACGGCAAGACAATAAAGGTTACAGCTCAAGAAAGGCCACGGTCACGGCAACCAAAACTGAACAAAGTGGACATATCAGAACTGAGAAAAGTTCCAGTGGTATGCGAGTTTCCTGATGTGTTCCCTGAAAAACTGCCAGGCATGCCACCAGACCGAGAGATAGAATTCAGCATCGAACTAGCACCTGGCACCGCTCCCATCTATAAGAAACCTTATAGAATGGCACCCTCAGAATTGGTGGAGTTGAAGAAGCAGATAAAGGAATTATTGGACAAAGGATTTATTTGAGCCAGCTCCTCACCATGGGGTTCGCCAGTGTTGTTCGCCAAGAAAAAGGATGGGACACTGAGACTGTGTATAGACTATCGAGCCCTCAATATGGTCACCATCAAAATCAAATATCCGATGCCACGGATAAATGATTTGTTTGACCAGCTCGCACAAGCCAAGGTGTTCTCAAAAATTGATTTGAGATCGGGATATCATCAATTGAAAGTACGGACAGAAGATATCCCTAAAACAGCATTCACCTCCAGATACGGATTATATGAATTCACAGTGATGCCTTTTGGTCTAACAAACGCCCTCGCATATTTCGTCCACCTCATGAACAAAGTGTTCATGAAATTCATGGACAAATTTGTTGTGGTGTTCATTGACGATATTCTGGTTTACTCAAGGACACCAGAAGAGCATGCTGAGCATCTCAGAATTGTTTTGGGAGAATTAAGGAAACATCAGTTGTACGCCAGATTTAGCAAATGTGAGTTTTGGCTAAGGCAGGTTGGTTTCCTAGGCCATATATTAAACCAAGAAGGCGTGGCCGTAGACCCAGAAAAAGTCAAAGCCATACTTGACTGGAAGCCACCCACCAACGTTACAGATGTGCGGAGTTTCCTGGGAATGGCCGGATATTACAGAAGATTTATTGAAGGATTCTCCACTATGGCAAAGCCAATAACACAATTGCTCAAGAAAGACAAGAAATTTGTATGGACGGAAGCATGCGAGAAAAGCTTCCAAGAACTTAAGAAGAAGCTAACAACCGCACCGGTATTAACCGTGCCAGACATACACAAGAGTTTTGAAGTATATTGTGACGCGTCCCGAAAAGGCCTCGGATGTGTACTAATGCAGGATGGCAAGGTTGTCGCGTATGCCTCCAGGCAGCTGCGAAAACATGAGGAAAATTACCCAACACATGACTTGGAACTAGCAGCAGTCATACATGCACTCAAGGAGTGGAGGCACTTTCTGTTGGGAAATCGCTGTGAAATATATACGGATCATAAGAGCCTCAAATATATTTTCACACAGCCAGAGCTAAATTTACGCCAACGACGCTGGTTAGAATTGGTCAAGGACTATGATGTCGGCATTCACTACCATCCAGGGAAAGCAAATGTAGTGGCTGATGCCCTTAGTCGAAACCCCAGCCCGGACAACGACGGTCCGCAAAACTTGAGGCCTGAGTTTCAGCAAGAATTCGCTAGGCTCAACATGGTGTTAGTCTCTGAGGGCACCGTATCAAATCTGGAGATACAACCCACCCTAGTGGAACAAATTAAGAAGGCTCAACAGGGACATCCCAGCATCGAAGATATAAAGAAGAAAATGAACCTTGGTAAGGCTTCAGAGTTCGTCACAGACAGTGAAGGAATATTATGGTACGGAGACAGACTTTGCGTACCTAACATTGAGGAACTCAAGCAACAAATCCTAACCAAAAGCCACACCGCTCCATACTCGATCCATCCTGGAGGAACCAAAATGTACAAAGACATTCAGGAAAGATTTTGGTGGCACGGTATGAAAAGGGATATAGCCGCATTTATTGCTTGTTGCGATTCATGTCAGCGCATCAAGGCCGAGCATCAAAAGCCAGCAGGGCTACTCCAGCCAAACAGGATACCGGAGTGGAAATGGGATGAAATAGGAATGGACTTCATCGTCGGACTACCCCGATCACAACGCGGAAATGACGCCATATGGGTCATCACAGACCGACTAACCAAGGTTGCTCATTTCATTCCCGTGAAGACTACCTACTCCACAGAAAGACTGGCCAAACTTTATCTCTCCCGTATAGTTTGCTTGCATGGAGTCCCAAAGACTATAATGTCCGACCGAGGCACACAATTTGTCTCCAAATTTTGGGATCACCTGCAACAAGCTCTGGCCACGCAGCTAGCTTTCAGTACAGCGTACCACCCTCAGACTGATGGCCAAACAGAACGTGTGAACCAAATCCTAGAGGATATGCTGAGAGCCTGTGTGCTCACCTATGGGTCCAGTTGGGAAGAGAGTTTGCCGTATGCCGAGTTTGCTTACAACAACAGTTACCAAGCCAGCTTGCAAATGGCACCCTTTGAGGCATTGTACGGGCGGAGGTGTCGTACCCCACTGAATTGGTCAGAAACAGGTGAAAGCCGTATCTTCGGCCCAGACATGCTTAAAGAGGCTGAGGAGAAAGTTAAGCAGATCAGGGACAGACTCAAGACAGCGCAGAGCCGACAAAAGAGCTACTACGATCAAAAACATCGTGAAGTCAGCTTTGAACCCGGTGATTCCGTATACCTACGAGTGTCTCCTATGAGGGGCATGCAACGGTTCAAAATTAAGGGGAAGCTAGCCCCGAGATTTATTGGACCATTTCGTATAGTCGCACGAAGAGGCACAGTAGCCTACAAACTAGACCTACCCAAAGAGCTGTCAGACGTCCATGACGTGTTCCACGTCTCTCAAATGAGAAAATGTGTAAGTAACCCGGAGAAGCATGTACCTCATGAAAGCATTGATGTCCAACCAGACCTCACCTACAGGGAGAGGCCAGTAAAGATTTTGGAAGAGTCTGAAAGGAGGACCCGTCAGAAAACAACAAAAAATTTCAGGGTTTAGTGGAGCAACCACACTGAGGATGAAGCTACATGGGAAAGGGAAGATTTCCTTCAGGCAGAATATCCATACCTATTTCAGGATCAGCTGAAATCTCGAGGACGAGATTTTTCCTAAGGGGGTAGGTATTATGACACCCAAAATTTTATTTGGCTTTTTCAAAACTTTTCCTTGTTTTGAGGGAGGTGATTTGAAATTTTCTTCTAAAAGAACTCTCCCTCTCAAAATACTTTCTTTTATGACTAGTGCTTCATTTTTGGATTCACTCAAAACTTGATTTTGGGTCTTGGAGGTTTTCCTCTTTTATTTGGACTCAAACCAAAATGTTTTTCTCTTGGAAAATGCCTTTTTGAAAATTTCTTTGAAAAAGGCCCTATAGCTTTTGGAATGATCCTTTGCCACTTTCAACAATTCTCTCTTGCCATGACCTTAGTGCAAATCCACTCTCATAAACCTTTCCTCATCTTTGGATCATGATTTGCATCAAATCCAGCAAGTTGAACCTCCCCATATGATTATTTTCCATTTAAATCTTATCAAAACAATTTCTGTCTTCTATTCTAGCCCTTAGAGGTTTACAAAGGAACTACCCTTTCTGTTTTGATTTTTGCCCCCAAACCAATTTCCCTTCCTAGTCCTTTGAACCCTCAACCAAGATCCATGAAGATCCACTGGTCTTCAGTTCAAATTTTTCAAACTATACTTGCTGCAAGTTTGGACCAGATTTGTCAAATTTGGTGAAATTCATTCAAATCCTTCTCCAAAAATTCTGAGTAAAATCAGGCAACCTCTCGGTGCATTGAGTGTTCACCTCACCAAGTCCCAGCCCCTGGAAAATTTTTCTTCATGCCAAATCATTCTGTCGAACACCTGCAGAGCATTGTCAATGTCAAGTTCAGAGATTCAGAAATGCAATTCAGTGATCTACTGTCGTTTTCTTCAGAAACTGTTGTCGATCTCGACAGTGCCGCGTTGGCGCCTTGCTCCCCGTCCCCTCCCCCTTGTCCCTGCACCGCACGAGCGCCTGGACGTTAGCGGACGTCGGCGACGTGCTGGAGGAGGTGCGCCGCCCCGTGACCGACGCCAGCGGCGGCTTTGCGGCCGCCAGAGAGAGGCGCGGCGCAGACGGCGCCACCCAGCGCCGCCCAAGCCACCGGAGATCGCCGCGTGGCCACCCACTCCCCAGAACACGCTGCCACTCTCGTCGTGAACCGCTGGGCGCGGAGCGCGCTCTCTGCCGCCGTCGTGCCCGTGCGGCCACCCCACCGTGGACCAGCGCCATTACGCCAAGCCCGACCCAGTTTAGCAGTGGAACGGCACCAGTAAACCTCCCTGATGCTGCCTAGCCACTCAAACCCCCTGCTCAACCACTGCCTCGCCATAATCGCTCGCCGGAGATTTCCCGTTCACGGCTGCCCCCTCGATCCGCCTATAAATAGAGGCCCCGAGCTTCAACTCGAACCCACACCACCTCTGCACTCCACCTAGACCACACCAAGCCACTGGAAGAGCCCCGAGGGAGCTTTCTTCCCCGACTCCGGCCGCCGCGACCCGCCACGGGATCCAGCTCGATTCACTCCCGTGCGTGCACCTCCACCCTTCAACTCTTGCCAGTAGCTTCCCTATGCATCCACTCTCCTGACCCGCGCTTCAATTCGGAGTTTGCAGCACCCACCGGAGTTCTCCACCATCACCCGAGCCGCCGTCCGCCGGAGAAAGTGTCGCCGTCGACGTGGTGCTCTCCGTCGGTCGAGTCCACCACCCACCGACGCGGAAGGACACGCTGAAGCTCTTGGTACACTCCGATCTCCCTGTCTCGCCGTGGTTCGACGCCGGCGACCACCGCAGTCTTCGGGCGCCGGCGAACTTTTTAAACCTGACATGTGGACCCCCCCTGTCAGCCTCTATTCTCTTCTCCTTCGAAACGTTTTCTGTTGACGCCTTCGGGCAAATACGTCTTCCCTTTGAGCTTGTGCGTTTCTTTCCGAAGCGTTTTCTGTTTTCTCAGTTAAGCCCCTGGAACTTCTCTGTTTCATTACAGATGAGTCCCTGGACAGAAACCTTTATAACTTTTTAATAAAAAGTGATTTTTGAGTGATTCTTTTTTTTCAGTCTTGTATTTTTGTCTATTTTTTTATAGTATTTTTTTGGAAAAAAAAATTGGAACAACTTTTATGCATGCGTTGGTTTTCACGTTAGTATGCTTCTTCGCTATACCGTAGGTTCCGGAAGAGGTGACGGAGCCGCGAACTCCGCCGAGCTAGACTCCGACTTCTCCGAACCAGGCAAGCATGTTTGAACCTTTGATATGATAGGTGTTTTGCATGTTTGCGTAAGAGGTTGTGCGTGGCATATGAGTGTCGGTGAGTACCTCGTTGCTTGTGAGGCAACTACCCGCAGGTTCCAAAGTTGCGATGATCTCTGGTGAGAGATGGCCTAATCATGTGGTGACATGAAGGGCAGCAAGGTGGTACTGTTGTAGCATACCAGCCTTGCGTCATCCGACAAATTCCGACGTTAACGTGGACGGAGTCACGTTATCGTTCTTCCCCCTTCCGTGCTACCACATGTTTTCTGCCAGAATGCGGTTTAGTAAGTTGGTAACCTCTTTCCGTGTACACACCAAACAGAGGGGCCGGGATGATGGTTCCATGGCCCTGGATTGAAGCCAGTCATCCGGTCAGGGGGCATGGGTGTTTCCGGTTGGTACCGAGAGGGGGGCACCCCTTAGAGCGCGCGTATAGAAATTTGATCCCATGCTACGCGAGGTTGTAGCCTCCCCGTCTCAAGGTTTTTCTTGAACGTTGCCGAGGGTGATCCCTGGCTTCGGAATGTTGAATGGGTGTGTACTGGTTAGACATGTTTCTCCCAAAACACTGTAGACGGAACTAGTCCCCGTGACTACTGAAATCCGTTGGCTGTGGTTAAAGTACAAACTCTGCAGAGTCAAATCCTTCCGAGTCATCGTATCCATAGTCAAGTATCGTGATCAGCGTATCCGTGTCTATGTCATAACCTCGTGGTATATTCTTCATTCCGGTAAGCAAGCTTAAGTAGTAGACTTGGCTGAACGTTATTCCTGTGGATGACTAACCCTGTTGTTTACCTCATGTCTGCTTGTTCTCTTGATATGATTTATAATTCATGAACTACTAAGTTTGAATATAAGCCCTTTATGTGATGTCGCTCAGACGTCCGACTGTGGCACGCACTGCCTTTATTTTCTATTATGAGCCCTTTATGTGGTGTCGCCCCGACGCCCGACTGCGGCATTATTATTCTTGCAGTTTCCTCTTGAGGAGTCATTCAGACCCTCGTTTGGCACCCGCGGTACTATTATTCTTGCAGTTTCCTCTCGAGGAGTCAATCAGACCCTCGTTTGGCACCCGTATTTATTTTGGGGATTTCGGGAGGACTACCGCCCGACTTCTCTGTTATTTTCTCATGCATTATTATCTCTATGTTTGAACGCACTTGTCAATCTGTTCTTATGCTTCATGTTTACATTTGTTATATCTTATGTCCGAACTGTCTTGCGAGTACTTTCATAGTACTCACCTGGCTTGTTGTTTTGGCCAGATGTTGACGAAGGCGATCTCTTGGATGAAGAGTTTGATAGTGCGTCCGACGCCTAGAGGAGTCCCAGTCAGTCCTGTGCGATCCCAGATATTGGTCACTTGTATTATATACACTTCCGCCACCCGCAATAAGTCTCCTCGAGCCTCACTCCGACGCTCGAAGAGCTGTAGTTTTCAGGAGTCATATCACCCACTTCGCGGTGATACTTCCACCACTGTTGTTATCGTGAGTTAGTAGTTATGCCACCCTATCCGTCGTCTTGTTTTATCGGCGTGCATGTAATAAATTGTTGAGCAGTCCCCGCTCAACCTTATATTTTCTTCAGTACCCCTGGTATTTTTTCTTCTGTGACCAAGATATTGTCTACCAGTGAGAAGGAATTCTTCTTTACTGGTCCGTAAAAGGGATTGGTCTCTCAATAAATATTTTATTGAAAAACCGGTCGTGACAAGCATCAATCTGCATCTTATCTTCATTATCCTCTATCCCTTCCAGTATTATCATATCTATAATTACTCTCTACAAAATGTAGAGTACAGGCAATGCTTATGAAGAAGATTCTGTGCTGAAATTCTTGAGTTATCCTTCCCTTGACATGGAGAAGGGCATTATAAAGCCGGTGTTAACTGTTAATGGAAGTCAGTCCTTCTAAAGCCTTTATCCTCAACTGCTGTTTAATTTGCTCATACTCCCTATCGTTTACTGCTGTTTAGTTTGCTGTTTCTACCAAAATGCATGTTCGCAAGAACCGTAAGTTCTAAGTTTTACTTGTAAAACCAAATTCCTTATTCATACCATGCACATTACTCAATACTCCCTATATGTATGCTTGTTTTTGTGGATCTATAATCCAGTGTGTGGTGAAGCAGCCCACGTTTGCACCTTGTCATCTCCTATTTTATCTTACTGATGTGGCTGATGATATGAACAACATGCCATGCACATTAACCAAAATAGATACAATGTTTTTCTTTGCCCTTCATCTATACTTGTTATGTTGACATGGTAATCCAGTAGTGTGGTGAAGCTCCCCGCATTATGAACAATGCCAAATTATGCTATTGATATTTTGAACTTACTCTTTATTTTCTAATTTGAAATTGGATGGAATTGACAGCACAGTTATCATCTTTGTTTATACACGTGCAAAACCTGTCATCTCTCTACTTTGTTTCAGGGTGATATGCCTGATGGCATGCACAAGTCTGCTGAAGGATGTGAGACAAACCCAACATATATTGCAGCAAAGAAGGCAAAACATCTTGAAGATAGTGAGACAACCCCAAAGTCTTGTCTTGATGCAGTGTTCAAGTTACTTGAGACTAGCAGTCAGACAAGATCATAGAATTCATTGTCTAAATCAGTTCGACTTCTTCAGTCCCAAGTTCTAGCAGAAAGGTATTCTGCAACTCAACTTCGACTTGAAGTCCTATCTCTAAGAAAGATTGCGGAGAACACCAATGAGAACCTCATCGCTAAACAGCTACACCTGGAAGCTATGACCGACATGCTAGGCCGGTCTCACAACCTTGCTCAGCAGCTTGCGCAGCAGTTCCCGTGCAAGGCTAACCTTTCTTGAACTATCTTGGAAGTGGTCGCGGTTCAGTATTATTTTGTTACGCTGCAATGGTGCCCAGTTTTTGTAATCTGCTTCTTCGTTGCGTGTTATGATCACTGGTGGCGAACTTCGATGCCCAGTGGATGTAATATACCATAAATCCTTTATTGTATAGTGTAGGTTTATTCTTAGTTACTATGCCGTAATTTCTTTATTGTATAGAGTAGGTTTGTTCTTAATTCTTACTAGTTACTGCCATGATTCGCTATCTGAAAAAAATCAGATGTAGTCGACTGGGCCGAAATATTCGCCTCTAACGGGCCTGGTGTTTAGCGGGCCACAATTGGGCCGGCCTGCATCTTTCTTGGGCCGAATCATTGGGGCCTTCACACTTTGCGCGAGGCCCACAACTTACACCGGCCTATATTTTAGTTCGGCCTTTTGTGGACCCAGCGCTTAGTTTGGCCTAGGTAGCGTTGGGCCATTAACAGGCTGAATATTGTACTGGCCTGTTACGGCCCAGATTAAACCATGGGCCTTTAGCAGGCCGAAATGCATATTGGGCCTCAATTTTCACTAGTCGTCGACGGCCCTTCAGCAGGCTGAAATGTAGACCGGGCCTTTTTCGGCCCAATTGTATCACGGGCAGTTACCAGGCCGAAACATATCTCGGGCCTTAGTTGGCCCACTGATATCATGGGCCTTTAAGAGGCCGAAAGCTTAGTACAGACATCAACGGGCCAAATTATGCGACAGGCCTTCAACAGGCCCAAGTCACGTTGGGCTTAACTGTTGCCACCTTTATCACGGGCCGTTAGTGGGCCCGATGTCCTGTCGGACCATATATGGCCCGTGGGCAGCACGGGCCATTCCTAGGCCGAAAGTCACACCGGGCTGAAATGGGCCCATGTCCACATCGGGCCTCTAATAGGCCTAAAGTCACTGGGCTGTAATTGGTCCCAAATATTCGGCGAACAATTAACGGGCCAGATCTGGCTTCGGGCCATAAATGGGCCTTTATTAAGCAGGCCATTATTGGGCTGGCCCACTAGTACCTTAGTAAGTACTACGGGCCTTTGATTGGGCCGGCCTTTTTAACCTATATGGGCCTCTGTTGGGCCATGGCATGTGTCGACGTATCATAGGCGCTTTGGGTCCAATGAGTGGATGACATCTGTCCCAACGGTGAGCCGACACGTGTTTCCTCCAGCCAATGATGATTTTACACGTGGAAAATCCCCATTGGTCGGGGCTGTTAACGGGTTATCAGATCCAAAACCGGACCCGATAGCTTAACGGCGTTCCATTACGGTGAATGCCACGTGTCGGTCACCCTTGACGAAAGCACTTCTATGACGCGTGATTTACCGTCATGGAAGTGGACACTTCCGTGATGATAATTTTGGTAATGTCATGGAACACTTCTACGACAGCACAGGTATGACTATCTTGATTCTGTCATAAATTTGTCATGCATGTACATGCATGACAGAAAACGTGACCTACTGTGACAAACACGTATCATCACGCAAGTGTATTTTTTTGTAGTGTTATGTACATTGAACCCTATGTAACGGGGGATGGCTGGGATCCTGGCGCACTCTATATAAGCCACCCCCCTCCTCTGGGACAAGGGTTCGCACCCCCTGTAACTTCACGCATAATCCAATCGACCGAGCCTCCGGGCACCGAGACGTAGGGCTGTTACTTCCTCCACGAAGGGCCTGAACTCGTAAATCTTGCGTGCACAATCTCACCGTAGCTAGGATCTTGCCTCTCCATACATACCCCCTATTCTATTGTCAGGTTTACTCCCACGACAGTTGCTGCCCACCGTGGGGCGGGTGTCTTAGCGACTTTCCGGTGAGGTTGCGATTTTTCCGATTCCCATCATCATGGTTTCCGGCGGTGGATTGGCTGAGGGTCGCGAGATCCGTCTCGGCGCGCTCGTTTTCGTCGTCGACGACTCCGCCTGGCTCCAGGAGGCCCCCTCGGCCTGTTCGACTGGCTCCGTTAAGACCCTTTCCGATCGGTCAAGGCTTTAGCGGTGGGTGAAGCACGCGGTGGCACGTCAATCGGCCACCCCGCAAGTTGCGGCAATCGAGCCTGATGAATCCCTCTACGGCCTGTTCGACTGGCTCCATTGAGACCCTTTCCGAGTGCGACAACAGTGATCTTGCAGCGGAAGTCTTGGTGGTCGACGCAGCGCACAGCCCGCCAGGGTTCCGTCGCAGCGACGGCGGCAATGGTGGTGGCGATCTGCCGCGTGTCCACGAGGAATATCATCCCGAAGCCCTCACTACACAACAGAGGGAGGAACTTCACCGCCGCAACGTGGAGGCGCTCCACACTCCTATCGTCGGAGAAACCTCCGAGGCTCGGGCCTTGGAGGCTTCGCGCTTGGCCACTTTGGCTGAGCACACTTGACTGGAGAATCTTCAGCATGCACTCAACGAACGTGCTCGGCGGTAGATCCCTGAGTCCAGTCGACAGCAGCGACAATTGTTTCCGCTAGAACCGCAGGTATACCACACTCAGATTCAGAATCTAACAGCCGTAGCCTGTATAGCAGAGTCTATTCAGCCGTCCCAGTCGGAGGCTGGAAGGGGTTTGATGCAAATCAGAGCGTTGCTTTGGGCAGCAGGAGAGCAAAACACAGCAGTATCTCAGTCGCGTAAGAGAATACACAGCAGGTATGTGATGGCTGATACAGTTCAGTCGGCTCACAGCCCAAGATCGCCCCTGCGGCGTGAGGGACATGGGCATCGCCAAGAGCAGTACGTGGGTCGGAACCACAAGCAGTATGATCACCGACTCGGTCGTGATGACCGCCGTCGAGTGCCCACACCTCCTCTGAGGAGTGGATCATATGCACCCCGGAAATATGATGACAGGCGCCCGCACAGTGATGAATGGAGGGTACCAGTCGACCCAACAGAGCCAGGTTTTGATGCGAGGTTCATCCTTGTTCAAGGTCTGGTCGACAGGAATAGAGCACACAGAGAAGGGCTTGACAGAAATCGTCCGACTCGCAGTAGAGTTCATGTTTCTGGTACAGAGTGTTTCAGCAGAGCCATCAGGGCTGCAGAGATTCCTCCCAACTTCAGGTTGGTGACTGGAGTTAGCAAGTTCACTGGTGAGTCCAAGCCTGACACTTGGCTTGAGGATTACCGAGTGGCTGTAAAGATCGATGGTGGCAATGATGAGGTGGCCATGAAACACCTCCCCCTGATGCTTGAAGGATCAGCTAGAGCTTGGTTGAATCAGTTGACTCCAGGAAGTATATTCAGCTGGGAAGAGTTGGCCTGGGTGTTTGTCAGAACGTTTGAAGGCACATAAAAATGACCTGCAGGGTTGGCAGAATTACAGCATTGTGGCAAAAACCGAATGAAACTTTGAGGGATTACATCCAGAGGTGGACCACTTTGCATCACACAATGGAGAATGTGTCTCGGCATCAAGCAGTTTGCGCCTTCAAGGAGGGCGTTCGGTATCGTGACCTTAACCTGAAATTCGGCCGGACAGGAGACATGACCCTGACCCGAATGATGGAAATAGCCACTCGGTACGCAAATGGTGAAGAAGAAGACCGACTCCGTAGCGGAAAGAGCAAACCAGTCGGCCAGGACACCGGAGGTGGTAATTCCAATCGGAAGCAGAAACGCAAAGCTGAGCCTGCAGGACCTGGTGAAACTGTAGCCGTGATCCAAGGAAAATTTTAGGGAAAGCCTAAAGGGCCCTGGACCGCCAAGAAAGTAAAAGATCGAGCAGGAAACGATGTGTTGGATTTGCCATGTCACATTCACACCAAGAAGGATGAAGAGGGAAACCTGATTTACCCCAAGCATACCACTCGACAGTGTTGACTCCTTATCCAGCAGTTCCACGAGAAACAACCCAGTGAGAAAGAAAAGGAATCCGATAAGGATGAGGACAAAGAGGAGGATGATGGTTTCCCCAATGTCAATTCCAACTTGGTGATTTTTGCTGATATCGAGAGTAAGAGTCGACTGAAAGTCATCAACAGAGAAGTGAACATGGTTGCTCCAGCAACGACGAGTCTGATCACCCGGCATGTGTTGCCACTCCAGGATGGCAAGCGTTGGTAGTCAACCCAGTTGTTGGGGGCACTCGACTGCCAAAGTTTTGATGGATGGTGGCAGTGGTCTGAATATTCTCTATGCTGAGACCCTCAGAGGGATGGGCATTCCGATGTCCAAACTTAGTGAGAGCAACATGAGGTTCCACGGTGTCATCTCTGTAAAGAAAGCTGATTCACTCGGCCAGATCACTCTTGACGTGGTTTTCGGTGATTCGAAGAATTAATTACCGTAAGGAGAAGTTGACATTTGAAGTTGTGGATTTTCAAAGTGCCTATCATGCTATTCTAGGCAGACCTGCGTACGCTAGTTTCATAGCTCGACCATGTTACGTGTACATAAAACTCAAGATGCCTAGTCCTAGAGGCGTGATCACAGTAACTGGTAATCGGAAGCGAGCAGAAGAGTGCCTCCAAAAGGGCTCAAAGATTGCCAATGAACAGATGGCAGCAATAGAAATGGAAGAATACAAGAAGACTGCAGATCCGAGTGATTTGTTGAGAGCTAAGAAGCCTGCTTCAGAATCTGCATTTCAGTTATCTGGTGAAACAAAATCAGTTCATATTCACCCGACTGATCCCAATGCTGCTCCAACTCATATCTCAACAACACTCGACAGCAAATAGGAAGAAGCGCTCATCCAGTTCCTCCCTGAGAACTGGGACATCTTCGCCTGGAAACCTTCTGACATGCCAGGTGTACCCAGGGGACTGACTAAGCACCATTTGCGAGTCGACTCAAAAGCAAAACCTGTCAAAGAGCATCTCCGACGGTCCGCCGTGGAGAAAAGAAAGGCAATTGGCGAGGAGGTGGCTCGGCTTCTGGTAGCTGAGTTCATCTGCGAAATTTACCACTCCGAGTGTCTCGCCAATGTTGTCATGGTCCCCAAAAAGGACGATTCACTTCGTATGTGCATTGACTTCAAGCATATCAATCGGGCCTGCCCGAAAGACCATTTCCCTCTCCCCTGCATCGACCATATTGTCGACTCGACTGTGGGGTGTGAGCAGTTGTGTTTTCTGGACGCATATTTTGGGTATCATCAGATCCGACTGTATGGACCCGATGAAATAAAAACAGCTTTTATCACCCCATTCAGGTGCTTTTGCTATGTTACCATGCCATTCGGTCTCAAGAATGATGGTGCCACATTTATGAGAATGATTCAGAAGCGCCAGCTCACTCAAATTAGTCGGAATGTGGAAGCATACATGGATGACATCGTGGTTAAGTCGCGTAAAGGTTCCGACCTGCTGACTGACCTCGCAGAAAACTTTGCCAATCTGAGGAGATATGATATCAAGCTTAATCCGTCGAAGTGTACATTTGGGGTTCCAGGTGGAAAGTTACCCGGTTTCCTCGTTTCCGAACGTGGGATCGATGCAAACTGCTACCTCTTGAGCACAGCGTTGGTTTTTCCTTGAAGAGGAAAGGGTGATGCAGCAAAGTAGCGTAAGTATTTCCCTCAGTTTTTGAGAACCAAGGTATCAATCCAGTAGGAGGCCATACGCAAGTCCCTCGTACCTACACAAACAAATAAGAACCTTGCAACCAACGCAATAAAGGGGTTGTCAATCCCTTCATGGCCACTTGGAAAAGTGAGATCTGATAGAGATAATAATAAGATAAATATTTTTGGTATTTTTATGATGTAGATTGAAAAGTAAAGATTGCAAAATAAAATAGATCGGAAAGTTATATAATGGAAAATAGACCCGGGGGCCATAGGTTTCACTAGTGGCTTCTCTCAAGAGCATAAGTATTACGGTGGGTGAACGAATTACTGTCGAGCAATTGATAGAATTGAGCATAGTTATGAGCATATCTAGGTATGATCATGTATATAGGCATCACGTCCGTGACAAGTAGACCGACTCCTGCCTACATCTACTACTATTACTCCACATATCAACCGCTATCCAGCATGCATCTAGAGTATTAAGTTCATAAGAACGGAGTAACGCTTTAAGCAAGATGACATGATGTAGAGGGATAAACTCAAGCAATATGATATAAACCCCATCTTTTTATCGTCGATGGCAACAATACAATACGTGCCTTGCTGCCCCTGCTGTCACTGGGAAAGGACACCGCAAGATTGAACCCAAAGCTAAGCACTTCTCCCATTGCAAGAAAGATCAATCTAGTAGGCCAAACCAAACTGATAATTCAAAGAGACTTGCAAAGATAACCAATCATACATAAAAGAATTCAGAGGAGATTCAAATATTGTTCATAGATAATCTTGATCATAAACCCATAATTCATCGGATCTCGACAAACACACCGCAAAAAGAATTACATCGAATAGATCTCCAAGAAGATCGAGGAGAACTTTGTATTGAGAATCAAAGAGAGAGAAGAAGCCACCTAGCTAATAACTATGGACCCGAAGGTCTGAGGTAAACTACTCACACATCATCGGAGAGGCTATGGTGTTGATGTAGAAGCCCTCCGTGATCAATGCCCCCTCCAGGGGAGCACCGGAAAAGGCCCCAAGATGGGATCTCATGGGTACAGAAGGTTGCGGCGGTGGAAATAGGTTTTCGTGGCGCACCTGGATGTTTTCGGGGTACATAGGTATATATAGGAGGAAGAAGTAGGTCGGTGGAGCTGAGAGGGGCCACGAGGGTGGGGGCGCGCCCAGAGGGGCAGGCGCGCCTCCCTGCCTCGTGGCCTCCTCGCTTCTTTCTTAACGTCCACTCCAAGTCCCCTGGATTGCGTTTGTTCCAAAAATAACTCTCCCGAAGGTTTCATTCCGTTTGGATTCCGTTTGATATTCCTTTTCTGCGAAACACTCAAATAGGCAAAAAAAACAGAAATTTGGGCTGGGCCTCCGGTTAATAGGTTAGTCCCAAAAATAATATAAAAGTGTATAATAAAGCCCATTAAACATCCAAAACAGATAATATAATAGCATGGAACAATCAAAAATTATAGATACGTTGGAGACGTATCAAGCATCCCCAAGCCTAATTCCTGCTCGTCCTCGAGTAGGTAAATGATAAAAACAGAATTTTTGATGTGGAATGCTACTTAACATAATTCTCAATGCAATTTTCTTTATTGTGGCATGAATGTTCAGATCCGAAAGATTCAAGATAAAAGTTTAATATTGACATAAGAATAATAATACTTCAAGCATACTAATAAAGTAATCATGTCTTCTCAAAATAACATGGCTAAAGAAAGTTATCCCTACAAAATCATATGGTCTGGCTATGCTCTATCTTCATCACACAAAATATTTAAATCATGCACAACCCCGGTTTTAGTCAAGCAATTGTTTCATACTTTAGTATTCTCAAACTTTTTCAACTTTCACTGAATACATGAGCGTGAGCCATGGACATAGCACTGTAGGTGGAATAGAATGGTGGTTCTGGAGAAGACAAAAGGGAGAAGATAGTCTCACATCAACTAGGCGTATCAATGGGCTATGGAGATGCCCATTAATAGATATCAATGTGAGTGAGTAGGGATTGCCATGCAACGGATGCACTAGAGCTATAAGTGTATGAAAGCTCAACCAAAGAAACTAAGTGGGTGTGCATCCAACTTGCTTGCTCACGAAGACCTAGGGCAATTTGATGAAGCCCATCATTGGAATATACAAGCCAAGTTCTGTAATGAAAAATTCCCACTAGTATATGAAAGTGACAACATAGGAGACTCTCTATCATGTAGATCATGGTGCTACTTTCAAGCACAAGTGTGGTAAAAGGATAGTAGCATTGCCCCTTCTCTCGTTTTCTCTCATTTTTTTTTGGGACTTCTCTTTTTTTTTGGCCTCTTTTTTTCGTCCGGAGTTTCATCCCGACTTGTGGGGGAATCATAATCTCCATCATCCTTTCCTCACTGGGACAATGCTCTAATAATGAAGATCATCACACTTCTATTTACTTACAACTCAAGAATTACAACTCGATACTTAGAACAAAATATCACTCTATGAGAATGCCTCCGGCGGTGTACCGGGATATGCAATGAATCAAGAGTGACATGTATGAAAGAATTATAAAGGGTGGCTTTGCCACAAATACGATGTCAACTACATGATCATGCAAAGCAATATGACAATGATGGAGTGTGTCATAATAAACAAAACGGTGGAAGTTGCGTGGCAATATATCTCGGAATGGCTATGGAAATGCCATAATAGGTAGGTATGGTGGCTGTTGTTGGGGATCGTAGCAGAAATTAAAAAATTTCTACGCATCACCAAGATCAATCTATGGAGTCATCTAGCAACGAGAGAGAGGAGTGCATCTACATACCCTTGTAGATCGCGAGCGGAAGCGTTCAATTGAACGGGGTTGATGGAGTCGTACTCGTCGTGATCCAAATCACAAATGACCGAGTGCCGAACGGACGGCACCTCCGCGTTCAACACACGTACGAAGCAGCGACATCTCCTCCTTCTTGATCCAGCAAGGGGGAAGGAGAGGTTGATGGAGATCCAGCAGCACGACGGCGTGGTGGTGGAAGTAGCGGGATCTCAGCAGGGCTTCGCCAAGCTCAGCGAGAGGGAGAGGTGTCACGGGAGGGAGAGGGAGGCGCCAGGGGCTGTGGTGCGGCTGCCCTCCCTCCCCCCCACTATATATAGGGGCCCTGGGGGGCGCCGGCCCCTGGGAGATCCAATCTCCAAGGGGGGCGGCGGCCAAGGGGGTGGCTTCCCCCCCAAGCCAAGTGGGGCGCCCCCCACCCCTAGGGTTTCCAACCCTAGGCGCAGGGGGAGGCCCAAGGGGGGCGCACCAGCCCACCAGGGGCTGGTTCCCCTCCCACTTCAGCCCATGGGGCCCTTCGGGATAGGTGGCCCCACCCGATGGACCCCCGGGACCCTTTCGGTGGTCCCAGTACAATACCGGTGACCCCCGAAACTTTCCCGGTGGCCGAAACTGGACTTCCTATATACAATACTTTACCTCCGGACCATTCCGGAACTCCTCGTGACGTCCGGGATCTCATCCGGGACTCCGAAAAACTTCCGGGTTACCGCATACTAATATCTCTACAACCCTAGCGTCACCGAACCTTAAGTGTGTAGACCCTACGGGTTCGGGAGACATGCAGACATGACCGAGACGACTCTCCGGTCAATAACCAACAGCGGGATCTGGATACCCATGTTGGCTCCCACATGTTCCACGATGATCTCATCGGATGAACCACGATGTCGAGGATTCAATCAATCCCGTATACAATTCCCTTTGTCAATCGGTACGTTACTTGCCCGAGATTCGATCGTCGGTATCCCAATACCTTGTTCAATCTCGTTACCGGCAAGTCACTTTACTCGTACCGTAATGCATGATCCCGTGACCAACCGCTTGGTCACTTTGAGCTCATTATGATGATGCATTACCGAGTGGGCCCAGAGATACCTCTCCGTCATACGGAGTGACAAATCCCAGTCTCGATCCGTGTCAACCCAACAGACACTTTCAGAGATACCTGTAGTGTACCTTTATAGTCACCCAGTTACGTTGTGTTGTTTGGTACACCCAAAGCACTCCTACGGCATCCGGGAGTTACACGATCTCATGGTCTAAGGAAAAGATACTTGACATTGGAAAAGCTCTAGCAAACGAACTACACGATCTTTGTGCTATGCTTAGGATTGGGTCTTGTCCATCACATCATTCTCCTAATGATGTGATCCCGTTATCAATGACATCCAATGTCCATAGTCAGGAAACCATGACTATCTGTTGATCAACGAGCTAGTCAACTAGAGGCTTACTAGGGACATGTTGTGGTCTATGTATTCACACATGTATTACGATTTCCGGATAACACAATTATAGCATGAACAATAGACAATTATCATGAACAAGGAAATATAATAATAACCATTTTATTATTGCCTCTAGGGCATATTTCCAACAGTCTCCCACTTGCACTAGAGTCAATAATCTAGTTACATTGTGATGAATCGAACACCCATAGAGTTCTGGTGTTGATCATGTTTTGCTCTAGGGAGAGGTTTAGTCAACGGATCTGCTACATTCAGGTCCGTATGTACTTTACAAATATCTATGTCTCCATTTTGAACATTTTCACGAATGGAGTTGAAGCGACGCTTGATATGCCTGGTCTTCCTGTGAAACCTAGGCTCCTTGGCAAGGGCAATAGCTCCAGTGTTGTCACAGAAGAGAGTCGTCGGGCCCGACGCATTGGGAATCACCCCTAGGTCGGTACTGAACTACTTTATCCAGATTGCTTATTGTGCTGCCTCTGAGGCCGCCATGTACTCCGCTTCACATGTAGATCCCGCCACGACGCTTTGCTTGCAACTGCACCAGCTTACTGCCCCACCATTCAAAATATACACGTATCTGGTTTGCGACTTAGAGTCATCCAGATCTGTGTCGAAGCTAGCATCGACGTAACCCTTTACGACGAGCTCTTCATCACCTCCATATACGAGAAACATATCCTTAGTCCTTTTCAGGTACTTCAGGATATTCTTGACCGCTGTCCAGTGTTCCATGTCGGGATTACTTTGGTACCTTCCTACCAAACTTACGGCAAGGTTTACGTCAGGTCTGGTACACAGCATGGCATACATAATAGACCCTATGGCTGAGGCATAGGGGACGACACTCATCTTTTCTCTATCTTGTGCCGTGGTCGGGCTTTGAGCCGTGCTCAATTGCACACCTTGTAATACAGGCAAGAACCCCTTCTTGGACTGATCCATATTGAACTTCTTCAATATCTTGTCAAGGTACGTACTCTGTGAAAGACCAATGAGGCGTCTTGATCTATCTCTATAGATCTTGATGCCTAATATATAAGCAGCTTCTCCAAGGTCCTTCATTGAAAAACACTTATTCAAATAGGCCTTTATACTTTCCAAGAATTCTATATCATTTCCCATCAATAGTATGTCATCCACATATAATAGGAGAAATGCTACAGAGCTCCCACTCACTTTCTTGTAAACACAGGCTTCTCCATAAGTCTGTGTAAACCCAAACGCTTTGATCATCTCATCAAATCGAATGTTCCAACTCCGAGATGCTTGCACCAGCCCATAGATGGAGCGCTGGAGCTTGCATACCTTGTTAGCATTCTTAGGATCGACAAAACCTTCTGGCTGCATCATATACAATTCTTCCTTAAGAAAGCCATTAAGGAATGCCGTTTTGACGTCCATTTGCCATATCTCATAATCATAGAATGCGGAAATTGCTAACATGATTCGGACGGACTTCAGCTTTGCTACGGGTGAGAATGTCTCATCGTAGTCAACCCCTTGAACTTGTCGATAACCCTTAGCGACAAGTCGTGCCTTATAGATGGTCACATTACCATCTGCGTCTGTCTTCTTCTTAAAGATCCATTTATTTTCTATGGCTCGCCGATCATCGGGCAAGTCAGTCAAAGTCCATACTTCTTTTCATACATGGATCCTATCTCGGATTTCATGGCTTCTAGCCATTTGTCGGAATCTGGGCCCGCCATTGCTTCTTCATAGTTCGAAGGTTCACCGTTGTCTAACAACATGATTTCCAGGACAGGGTTGCTATACCACTCTGGCGCGGAACGTGTCCTTGTGGACCTACGAAGTTCAGTAGTAACTTGATCTGAAGTACCTTGATCATCATCATTAGCTTCCTCTCTAGTCAGTGCAGGCACCACAGGAACATCTTCCTGAGCTGCGCTACTTTCCGGTTCAAGAGGTAGTACTTCATCAAGTTCCACTTTCCTCCCACTTACTTCTTTCGAGAGAAACTCTTTCTCCAGAAAGGACCCGTTCTTGGCAACAAAGATCTTGCCTTCGGATCTGAGGTAGAAGGTATACCCAATGGTTTCCTTAGGGTATCCTATGAAGACGCATTTTTCCGACTTTGGTTCGAGCTTTTCAGGTTGAAGTTTCTTGACATAAGCATCGCATCCCCAAACTTTTAGAAACGACAGCTTAGGTTTCTTCCCAAACCATAATTCATACGGTGTCGTCTCAACGGATTTCGACGGAGCCCTATTTAAAGTGAATGCGGCATTCTCTAAAGCATAGCCCCAGAATGATAGCGGTAGATCGGTAAGAGACATCATAGATCGCACCATATCCAATAGAGTGCGATTACGACGTTCGGACACACAATTACGCTAAGGTGTTCCAGGCGGCGTGAGTTGTGAAACAATTCCACATTTCCTTAAGTGTGTGCCAAATTCGTGACTCAAATATTCCCCTCCACGATCTGATCGCAAGAACTTTATTTTCCTGTCAAGTTGATTCTCAACCTCACTCTGAAATTCCTTGAACTTTTCAAATGTCTCACACTTGTGTTTCATTAGGTAGATATACCCATATCTACTAAAGTCATCAGTGAGAGTGAGAACATAACGATAGCCTCCGCGAGCCTCAACACTCATTGGACCGCACACATCGGTTTGTATGATTTCCAATAAGTTGGTTGCTCGCTCCATTGTTCCGGAGAACGGAGTCTTGGTCATCTTACCCATGAGGCATGGTTCGCACGTGTCAAATGATTCGTAATCAAGAGACTCCAAAAGTCCATCTGCATGGAGCTTCTTCATGCGCTTGACACCAATGTGACCAAGGCGGTAGTGCCACAAGTATGTGGGACTATCGTTATCAACTTTACATCTTTTGGTATTCACACTATGAATATGTGTAACACTACGTTCGAGATTCATTAAGAATAAACCATTGACCAGCGGGGCATGACCATAAAACATATCTCTCATATAAATATAACAACCATTATTCTCGGATTTAAATGAGTATCCATCTCGCATTAAACGAGATCCAGATACAATGTCCATGCTCAAAGCTGGCACTAAATAACAATTATTGAGGTTTAAAACTAATCCCGTAGGTAAATGTAGAGGCAGCGTGCCGACGGCGATCACATCGACCTTGGAACCATTCCCGACGCGCATCGTCACCTCGTCCTTCGCCAGTCTCCGCTTATTCCGCAGGTCCTGTTTTGAGTTACAAATATAAGCAACCGCACCGGTGTCAAATACCCAGGAGCTACTACGAGTATTGGTAAGGTACACATCAATTACATGTATATCACATATACCTTTGGTGTTGCCGGCCTTCTTGTCCGCTAAGTACTTGGGGCAGTTCCGCTTCCAGTGATCACTTCCCTTGCAATAAAAGCACTCAGTCTCAGGCTTGGGTCCATTCTTTGGCTTCTTCCCGGCAACTGGTTTACCGGGCGCGGCAACTCCCTTGCCGTCCTTCTTGAAGTTCTTCTTACCCTTGCCTTTCTTGAACTTAGTGGTTTTATTCACCATCAACACTTGATGTTCCTTTCTGATCTCCACCTCCGCTGATTTCAGCATTGAATATACCTCAGGAATGGTCTTTTCCATCCCCTGCATATTGAAGTTCATCACAAAGCTCTTGTAGCTTGGTGGAAGTGACTGAAGGATTCTGTCAATGACCGCGTCATCCGGGAGATTAACTCCCAGCTGAGCCAAGCGGTTGTACAACCCAGACATTTTGAGTATGTGCTCACTGACAGAACTGTTTTCCTCCATCTTACAACTGAAGAACTTGTCGGAGACTTCATATCTCTCGACCCGGGCATGAGCTTGGAAAACCATTTTCAGCTCTTCGAACATCTCATATGCTCCGTGTTGCTCAAAACGCTTTTGGAGCCCCGGATCTAAGCTGTAAAGCATGCCGCACTGAACGAGGGAGTAATCATCAGCACGTGACTGCCAAGCGTTCATAACGCCTTGGTTCTCTAGGATGGGTGCGTCACCTAGCGGTGCTTCTCGGACATAATCTTTCTTGGCAGCTATGACGATGATCCTCAGGTTCCGGACCCAGTCCGTATAGTTGCTGCCATCATCTTTCAGCATGGTTTTCTCTAGGAACGCGTTGAAGTTGAGGGCAACATTAGCGTGGGCCATTTGACCTACAAGACATATTGTAAAGATTTTAGACTAAGTTCATGATAATTAAGTTCATCTAATCAAATTATTCAATGAACTCCCACTCAGAAAAACATCCCTCTAGTCATCTAAGTGAAACATGATCCGAGTCAACTAGGCCGTGTCCGATCATCACGTCAGACGGACTAGTCAACATCGGTGAACATCTTCATGTTGATCGTATCTTCTATACGACTCATGCTCGACCTTTCGGTCTTCCGTGTTCCGAGGCCATGTCTGTACATGCTAGGCTCGTCAAGTCAACCTAAGTGTATTGCGTGTGTAAATCTGGCTTACACCCGTTGTATTCGAACGTTAGAATCTATCACACCCGATCATCACGTGGTGCTTCGAAACAACGAACCTTCGCAACGGTGCACAGTTAGGGGGAACACTTTCTTGAAATTATTATAAGGGATCATCTTACTTACTACCGTCGTACTAAGCAAATAAGAAGCAAAACATGATAAACATCACATGCAATCAAATAGTGACATGATATGGCCAGTATCATATTGCTCCTTTGATCTCCATCTTCGGGGCGCCATGATCATCTTCGTCACCGGCATGACACCATGATCTCCATCATCATGATCTCCATCATCGTGTCTTCATGAAGTTGTCACGCCAACGATTACTTCTACTTCTATGGCTAACGTGTTTAGCAATAAAGAAAAGTAATTTACATGGCGTTATTCAATGACACGCAGGTCATACAAAAAATAAAGACAACTCCTATGGCTCCTGCCGGTTGTCATACTCATCGACATGCAAGTCGTGATTCCTATTACAAGAACATGATCAATCTCATACATCACACATATTTCATTCATCACATCCTTTTGGCCACATCACATCACAAGGCATATGCTGCAAAAACAAGTTAGACGTCCTCTAATTGTTGTTGCATGTTTTTTACGTGGCTTCTATAGGTTTCTAGCAAGAACGTTTCTTACCTACGTAAAACCACAACATGATATGCCAATTTCTATTTACCCTTCATAAGGACCCTTTTCATCGAATTCGATCCGACTAAAGTGGGAGAGACAGACACCCGCTAGCCACCTTATGCAACTAGTGCATGTCAGTCGGTGGAACCTGTCTCACGTAAGCGTACGTGTAAGGTCGGTCCGGGCCGCTTCATCCCACGATGCCGCCGAATCAAGATAAGACTAGTAACGGCAAGTAAATTGACAATATCGACGCCCACAACTGCTTTGTGTTCTACTCGTGCATAGAAACTACGCATAGACCTAGCTCATGATGCCACTGTTGGTGATCGTAGCAGAAATTAAAAAAATTCTACGCATCACCAAGATCAATCTATGGAGTCATCTAGCAACGAGAGAGAGGAGTGCATCTACATACCCTTGTAGATCGCGAGCGGAAGCGTTCAAGTGAACTGGGTTGATGGAGTCGTACTCCTCGTGATCCAAATCACCGATGACCGAGCGCCGAACGGACGGCACCTCCGCGTTCAACACATGTACGGAGCAGTGACGTCTCCTCCTTCTTGATCCAGCAAGGGGGGAGGAGAGGTTGATGGAGATCCAGCAGCACGACGGCGTGGTGGTGGAAGTAGCGGGATCTCGGCAGGGCTTCGCCAAGCTCAGCGAGAGGGAGAGGTGTCACGGGAGGGAGAGGGAGGCGCCAGGGGCTGTGGTGCGGCTGCCCTCCCTCCCCCCCCCCCCCACTATATATAGGGGCCCTGGGGGGGCGCCGGCCCCTGGGAGATCCAATCTCCAAGGGGGCGGCGGCCAAGGGGGGGTAGCTTCCCCCCAAGCCAAGTGGGGCGCCCCCCACCCCTAGGGTTTCCAACCCTAGGCGCAGGGGGAGGCCCAAGGGGGGCGCACCAGCCCACCAGGGGCTGGTTCCCCTCCCACTTCAGCCCATGGGGCCCTCCGGGATAGGTGGCCCCACCCGATGGTCCCGGTACAATACCGGTGACCCCCGAAACTTTCCCGGTGGCCGAAACTGGACTTCCTATATACAATTCTTTACCTCCGGACCATTCCGGAACTCCTCGTGGCGTCCGGGATCTCATCCGGGACTCCGAACAACTTTCGGGTTACCGCATACTAATATCTCTACAACCCTAGCGTCACCGAACCTTAAGTGTGTAGACCCTACGGGTTCGGGAGACATGCAGACATGACCGAGACGACTCTCCGGTCAATAACCAACAGTGGGATCTGGATACCCATGTTGGCTCCCACATGTTCCACGATGATCTCATCGGATGAACCACGATGTCGAGGATTCAATCAATCCTGTATACAATTCCCTTTGTCAATCGGTACGTTACTTGCCCGAGATTCGATCGTCGGTATCCCAATACCTTGTTCAATGTCGTTACCGGCAAGTCACTTTACTCGTACCGTAATGCATGATCCCGTGACCAACCACTTGGTCACTTTGAGCTCATTATGATGATGCATTACCGAGTGGGCCCAGAGATACCTCTCCGTCATACGGGGTGACAAATCCCAGTCTCGATCCGTGTCAACCCAACAGACACTTTCAGAGATACCTGTAGTGTACCTTTATAGTCACCCAGTTACGTTGTGACGTTTGGTACACCCAAAGCACTCCTACGGCATCCGGGAGTTACACGATATCATGGTCTAAGGAAAAGATACTTGACATTGGAAAAGCTCTAGCAAACGAACTACACGATCTTTGTGCTATCCTTAGGATTGGGTCTTGTCCATCACATCATTCTCCTAACGATGTGATCCCGTTATCAATGATATCCAATGTCCATAGTCAGGAAACCATGACTATCTGTTGATCAACGAGCTAGTCAACTAGAGTCTTACTAGGGACATGTTGTGGTCTATGTATTCACACATGTATTACGATTTCCGGAGAACACAATTATAGCATGAACAATAGACAATTATCATGAACAAGGAAATATAATAATAACCATTTTATTATTGCCTCTAGGGCATATTTCCAACAGCTGTTTTGAGGAAGGTATATGGTGGGTGTATGATACCGGCGAAAGTTGCGCGATATTAGAGAGGCTAGCAATGGTGGAAGGGTGAGAGTGCGTAATATCCATGGACTCAACATTAGTCATAAAGAACTCACATACTTATTGTAAAAATCTACAAGTAATCAAAAACAAAGTACTACACGCATGCTCCTAGGGGAAGGGTTGGTAGGAGTTAACCATCGCGTGATCCCGACCTCCACACATAAGGAAGGCAATCAATAAATACATCATGCTCTAACTTCATCACATAACGGTTCACCATACGTGCATGCTATGGGAATCACAAACTTCAACACAAGTATTCCTCAAATTCACAATTACTCAACTAGCATGACTCTAATGTCACCATCCCCATATCTCAAAACGATCATCAAGTATCAAACTTCTCATAATATTGAATGCACTTCTTATGATAGTTTTTATTATACCTATCTTGGATGCCTATTACTTTAGGACTAATTTCTACCAAAGCAAATTACCATGATGTTCTAAAGGACTCTCAAAATAATATAAGTGAAGCATGAGATATCAATAATTTCTATAGAATAAAACCACCACCGTGCTCTAAAAGATATAAGTGAAGCACTAGAGCAAAATTATCTAGCTCAAAAGATATAAGTGAAGCACATAGAGTATTCTAATAAATTCTGATTCATGTGTGTCTCTCTCAAAAGGTGTGTACAGCAAGGATGATTGTGGTAAACTAAAAAGCAAAGAATGAAATCATACAAGACGCTCCAAGCAAAACACATATCATGTGGTGAATAAAAATATAGCATCAAGTAAAGTTACCGATGGACGAAGACGAAAGAGGGGATGCCTTCCGGGGCATCCCCAAGCTTAGGCTTTTGGTTGTCCTTGAATTTTACCTTGGGGTGCCTTGGGCATCCCCAAGCTTAGGCTCTTGCCACTCCTTATTCCATAATCCATCAAATCTTTACCTAAAAACTTGAAAACTTCACAACACAAAACTCAACAGAAAATCTCGTAAGCTCCGTTAGCGAGATAAAACAAACCACCACTTTAAGGTACTGTAATGAACTCATTCTTTATTTATATTGGTGTTAAACCTACTGTATTCCAACTTCTCTATGGTTTATAAGCTCTTTTACTAACCATAGATTCATCAAAATAAGCAAACAACACACGAAAAACAGAATATGTCAAAAACAGAACAGTCTGTAGTAATCTGTGTCAAACGCAAACTTCTGGAACCTAAAAACTTCTACCAAATTAGGAAGTCCTAGATAATTTGTTTATTGATCTACTGCAAAAATAATCAACTGAAAAGCACGTTTCTGTGATTTATGAAAACTAATCTCGTGCGCAGAAAGTTTCTGTTTTTTTACAGCAAGATCAAATAACTATCACCGTAGGTTATCCTAACGGTTTTACTTGGCACAAACACTAATTAAAACATAAAAACAAATCTAACCAGAGGCTAACAAAATTATTTATTACTAAAAAGGAACTAAAAGCAAGAAACAAAAATAAAATTGGGTTGCCTCCCAACAAGTGCTATCGTTTAACGCCCCTAGCTAGGCATAAAAGCAAGGATAGATCTAAGTATCATCATTTTTGGTATGCAATTCTTCAATAGAACACTTATATCCCTTAGGAGTTTCCTTCTTCTTACTAATGATCAAACTTTTAGGCAAGAAATCAAGAAATTCATTTGTAGCAAAAGATTCCTTAATGATAGCGAAAAAATTGGGGTGAACACTTATTGATTTGAGATCCGCGTTTTCCTTACTAGAAGATTCACCCTTATTTTTAGGAACATACATCAACTTGGCAATTTTGGTGGGAGGAGGATTTGGAGTATTTTTCACGGAGGAAAAGGCAGATCCTAAGTTGGTAATAATATCCTCAAGTTTACCAATTCTTGTGGAATCTTGATCTATTCTATCGTTGACTATAGGTTCCTTTTCTTTATAGTTTTTCAAAGTAACTCCTACCTTAGATCCATATTGAGTAATTTGGTTTTGGATCTTTTTATCCAAATTTTCAATCAACTCTATCGTGGCAACTTTATTTTCAATAATTTCAAGCCTTTGCATCACATGTTCCAAAGTTAAAATAGTTCCATTAACCAAAAGAGGTGGTGGGCCAAACAAATCTATCATAGCATTGTAAGAATCAAAAGTATGGCTACCCAAGAAATTCCCTCCGGTAATGGTATCAAGAATATATCGGTTCCAAGGAGTCATGCCTACATAAAATTTGCGAAGAAGAACGGAAGTGGATTGCTTCCTAATAGATTTATTCTGAGCATTGCAAATTATATGCCAAGCATCTTTTAGATTTTCTCCCTCCCTTTGTTTAAAATTAAGAACTTCATGATCGGGAGTACTAATGATGATAGAAGGATTTTCCATGACGGCAAACGGCAACCCAAGAGGCAAGAGAAAAAGAGGCGAACGGAAAAGAGGGCGAATAAAATAGCAAGGGTGAAGTGGGGGAGAGGAAAACAAGAGGCAAATGGCAAATAATGTAATGTGAGGGATAAGAGTTTGTGATGGGTACTTGGTTGTTGGAAATATGCCCTAGAGGCAATAATAAATGGTTATTATTATATTTCTTTGTTCATGGTAATTGTCTATTATTCATGCTATAATTGTATTGTCCGGAAATCGTAATACATGTGTGAATACATAGACCACAACCTGTCCCTAGTAAGCCTCTAGTTGACTATCTCGTTGATCAACAGATAGTCATGGTTTCCTGACTATGGACATTGGATGTCATTGATAACGGGATCACATCATTAGGAGAATGATGTGATGGAAAAGACCCAATCCTAAGCATAGCATAAAAGATCGTGTAGTTTCGTTTGCTAGAGCTTTTCCAATGTCAAGTATCTTTTCCTTAGACCATGAGATCGTGCAACTCCCGGATACCGTAGGAGTGCTTTGGGTGTGCCAAACGTCACAACGTAACTGGGTGACTATAAAGGTGCACTACGGGTATCTCCGAAAGTGTCTGTTGGGTTGGCACGGATCGAGACTGGGATTTGTCACTCCGTGTGACGGAGAGGTATCTCTGGGCCCACTCGGTAATGCATCATCCTAATGAGCTCAATGTGACTAAGGCGTTAGTCACGGGATCATGCATTGCGGTACGAGTAAAGAGACTTGCCGATAACGAGATTGAACAAGGTATTGGGAAACCGACGATCGAATCTCGGGCAAGTAACATACCGATTGACAAAGGGAATTGCATACGGATTGATTGAATCCTCGACACCGTGGTTCATCCGATGAGATCATCGTGGAGCATGTGGGAGCCAACATGGGTATCCAGATCCCGCTGTTGGTTATTGACCGGAGAGGCGTCTCGGTCATGTCTGCATGTCTCCCGAACCCGTAGGGTCTACACACTTAAGGTCCGGTGACGCTAGGGTTGTAGAGATATATGTATGCGGAAACCCGAAAGTTGTTCGGAGTCCCGGATGAGATCCCGAACGTCACGAGAGGTTCCAGAATGGTCCGGAGGTGAAGAATTATATATAGGAAGTCAAGTTTCGGACACCGGGAAAGTTTCGGGGGTTACCGGTATTGTACCGGGACCACCGGAAGGGTCCCGGGGGTCCACCGGGTGGGGCCACCTATCCCGGAGGGCCCCGTGGGCTGAAAGTGGAAAGGAACCAGCCCTTAGTAGGCTGGGGCGCCCCCCTTGGGCCTTCCCCCATGCGCCTAGGGTTGGGAACCCTAAGGGGGGGAGCTTCCCCCTTGCCTTGGGGGGCAAGCAACCCCTTTTTCCCCACTTGGCCGCCGCCCCCCTTGGAGATCTGATCTCCCAAGGGCTGGCGCCCCCCCAGGGGTCCTATAAATAGTGGGGGGAGGGAGGGCAGCAATACACAGCCTTGGGCGCCTCCCTCCTCCCCTGCAACACCTCTCTCTCTCTCGCAGAAGCTCGGCGAAGCCCTGCAGGAGACCCGCTACATCCACCACCACGCCGTCGTGCTGCTGGATCTCCATCAACCTCTCCTTCCCCCTTGCTGGATCAAGAAGGAGGAGACGTCGCTGCACCGTACGTGTGTTGAACGCGGAGGTGCCGTCCGTTCGGCACTCGGTCATCGGTGATTTGGATCACGGCGAGTACGACTCCGTCATCCACGTTCATTGGAACGCTTCCGCTCGCGATCTACAAGGGTATGTATATGCACTCCTTTCCCCTCGTTGCTAGTAGACTCCATAGATGCATCTTGGTGAGCGTAGAAAAATTTTAAATTATGCTACGATTCCCAACAGTGGCATCATGAGCCAGGTCTATGCGTAGTTACTATGCACGAGTAGAACATAAAGCAGTTGTGGGCGTTGAGTTTGCCAATTCTTCTTGCCGCTACTAGTCGTTTCTTGTTTCGGCGGCATTGTAGGATGAAGCGGCCCGGACCGACCTTACACGTACACTTACGTGAGACAGGTTCCATCGACTGACATGCACTAGATGCATAATGTGGCTAGCGGGTGTCTGTCTCTCCTACTTTAGTCGGAACGGATTCGATGAAAAGGGTCCTTATGAAGGGTAAATAGAAATTGGCAAATCACGTTGTGGTCATACGTAGGTAAGAAAACGTTCTTGCTAGAAACCTACAAACCATGTAAAAAACTTGCAACAACAATTAGAGGACGTCTAACTTGTTTTTGCAGCAAGTGCTATGTGATGTGATATGGCCAGAAGATGTGATGAATGATATATGTGATGTATGAGATTGATCATATTCTTGTAATAGGAATCACGACTTGCATGTCTATGAGTATGACAACCGGCAGGAGCCATAGGAGTTGTCTTTATTTTTGTATGACCTGCGTGTCATTGAATAACGCCATGTAAATTACTTTTCTTTATTGCTAAGCGCGTTAGCCATAGAAGTAGAAGTAATCGTTGGCGTGACAACTTCATGAAGACACAATGATGGAGATCATGATGATGGAGATCATGGTGTCATGCCGGTGACAAAGATGATCATGGTGCCCCGAAGATGGAGATCAAAGGAGCATGATGATATTGGCCATATCATGTCACTATTTGATTGCATGTGATGTTTATCATGTTTTTGCATCTTATTTGCTTAGAACGACGGTAGTAAGTAAGATGATCCCTTATAATAATTTCAAGAAAGTGTTCACCCTAACTGTGCACCGTTGCGAAGGTTCGTTGTTTCGAAGCACCACGTGATGATCGGGTGTGATAGATTCTAACGTTCGAATACAACGGGTGTTGACGAGCCTAGCATGTACAGACATGGCCTCGGAACACACGCAATACACTTAGGTTGACTTGACGAGCCTAGCATGTACAGACATGGCCTCGGAACACGGAGGACCGAAAGGTCGAGCATGAGTCGTATAGAAGATACGATCAACATGGAGATGTTCACCGATCTTGACTAGTCCGTCTCACGTGATGATCGGACACGGCCTAGTTAAACTCGGATCATGTTTCACTTAGATGACTAGAGGGATGTCTATCTGAGTGGGAGTTCATAATCAGATGAACTTCATTATCATGAACATAGTCAAAAAGGTATTTGCAAATTATGTCATAGCTTGCGCTTTAGTTCTACTGGTTAAGATATGTTCCTAGAGAAAATTTAGTTGAAAGTTGGTAGTAGCAATTATGCGGACTGGGTCCGTAAACTGAGGATTGTCCTCATTGCTGCACAGAAGGCTTATGTCCTTAATGCACCGCTCGGTGTGCTGAACCTCAGCGTCGTCTGTAGATGTTACGAAACATCTGACATACACGTTTTGATGACTACGTGATAGTTCAGTGCGGTTTAGAATTGTGGCACCAAAGACGTTTTTGAAACGTCGCAGAACATGTGAGATGTTCCGAAGACTGAAATTGGGATTTCAGACTAGTGCCCACGTCAAGAGGTATGAGACCTCTGACAAGTTTCTTAAGCCTGCAAACTAAGGGAGAAAAGCTCAATCGTTGAGCGTGTGCTCAGATTGTCTGAGTGCCACAATCGCTTGAATCGAGTGGGAGTTAATCTCCCAGATGAGATAGTGATAGTTCTCCATAGTCACTGCCACCAAGCTAGTAGAGCTTCGTGATGAACTATAACATATCAAGGATAGTTATGATGATCCTTGAGCTATTCGCGATGTTTGACACCGCGAGAGTAGAAATCAAGAAGGAGCATCAATTGTTGATGGTTAGTAAAACCACTAGTTTAAGAAGGGCAAGGGCAAAAGGGATACTTCATGAAACAGCAAGTCGTTTGCTGCTCTAGTGAAGAATCCCAAGGTTGAACCCAAACCCGAGACTAAGTGCTTCTGTAATGAGAGGAACGGTCACTGAAGCAGTACTACCCTAGATACTTGGTAGATGAGAAGGCAGGCAAGGTCGACAGAAGTATATTGGATATACGTTATATGAATGTGTACTTTACTAGTACTCCTAGCAGCACCAGGGTATTAGATACCGGTTCGGTTGCTAAGTGTTAGTAACTCGAAATAAAAGCTGCGGAATAAATGGAGACTAGCTAAAGGTGAGATGACGATATGTGTTGGAAGTGTTTCCAAGGTTGATGTGATCAAGCATCGCATGCTCCCTCTACCATCGAGATTTGGTGTTTGCGTTGAACATGATTGGATTATGTTTACCGCAAAACGGTTATTCATTTAAGGAGAATAATGGTTACTCTGTTTATTTGAATAATACCTTCAATGGTCTTGCACCTAAAATGAATCTCGATCGTAGTGATACACATGTTCATGCCAAAAGATATAAGATAGTAATGATAGTACCACATACTTGTGGCACTGCCACTTGAGTCATATTGGTGTAGAACGCATGAAGAAGCTCCATGTAGGTGGATCTTTGGACTCACTCATTTTTGAAAAGATTGAGACATGCGAACCATGTCTATTGGTATATATGCATGAAGAAACTCCATGCAGATGGATCGTTTGGACTCACTTGATTTTGAATCACTTGAGACATGCAAATCATACCACATGGGCAAGATGACTGAAAGTCCTCGTTTTCAGTAAGATGGAACAAGAGAGCAACTTATTGGAAGTAATACATTTTGATGTATGCAGTCCAATGAGTGCTGAGGCATGCAGTGGATATCGTTATGTTCTTACTTCACAGATGATTTGAGTAGATGCTGAGTGTATTTACTTGATGAAACACAAGTCTGAATTATTGAAAGGTTCAAGTAATTTCAGAGTGAAGTTGAAGATCGTCGTGACAAGAGGATAAAATGTCTGTGATATGATCATAGAGATGAGTATCTGAGTTACGAGTTTGGCACACAATTAAGACATTGTGGAAAGTGTTTCACAATTAATACCGCCTGGAACACCATAGTGTGATGGTGTGTCCGAACATCATAACTGCACCCTATTGGATATGGTGCATACCATGATGTTTCTTATCGAATTACCACTATCGTTTATGGGTTAGGCATTAGAGACAACCGCATTCACTTTAAAAGGGGCACCACGCAATTCCGTTGAGACGACACCGTTTATAGAAACCTAAGTTGTCGTTTCTTAAAAGTTTGGGGCTGCGATGCTTATGTGAAAAAGTTTCAGGCTGATAAGCTCGAACCCAAAGCGGATAAATGCATCTTCATAGAATACCCAAAAACAGTTGGGTATACCTCCTATTTCAGATCTGGAAGCAAAAGTAATTGCTTCTAGTAACGAGTCCTTTCTCGAGGAAAAGTTTCTCTCGAAAGAATTGAGTGGGAGGATGGTGGAGACTTGATAAGGTTATTGAACCGTCGCTTCAACTAGTGTGTAGCAGGGCACAGGAAGTTGTTCCTGTGGCACCTACACCAATTGAAGTGGAAGCCTATGATAGTGATCATGAAACTTCAGATCAAGTCACTACCAAACCTCGTAGGACGACGAGGATGCGCACTACTTCAGAGTAATGCGTGATCCTGTCTTGGAAGTCATGTTGCTAGACAACAATGAACCTACGAGCTATGGAGAAGTGATGGTGGGCCCATATTCCGACGAATGGCTCGAGGCCATGAAATCCGAGATAGAATCCATGTATCAGAACAAAGCATGGACTTTGGTGAACTTGCCCGATGACTGGCAAGCCATTGAGATAAATGGATCTTTAAGAAGAAGACGGACATGGACGGTAATGTTACCGTCTATGAAGCTCGACTTGTGGCAAAGAGTATTTTCACAAGTTCAAGGAGTTGACTACGATGAGTTTTTCTCATCCGTAGCGATGCTTAGGTCCGTCGGAATCATGTTAGCATTAGCTACATTTATGAAATCTGGCAGATGGATGTCAAAACAAGTTTCCTTACCAGTTTTCGTAAGGAAAGGTTGTATGTAATACAATCAGAAAGGTTTTGTCGATCCTAAGGATGCTAAAAGGTATGCTAGCTCCAGCGATCCTTCCATGGATTAGAGCAAGCATCTCGGAGTCAGAATATACGCTTTGATGGAGTGATCAAAGTTTTTGGGTTTATACAAAGTTTGTTAGAAACTTGTATTTACAATAAAGTGAGTGGGAGCGCTACAACATTTCTGATAAGTATATGTGAATGACATATTGTTGATCCGAAATGATGTAAAATTTCTGGAAAGCATAAAGGGTTGTTTGAAAGGAGTTTTTCAAAGGAAGACCTGGATAAAGCTACTTACATATTGGGCATCAAGATCCATAGAGATAGATCAAGACGCCTGATGATACTTTCAAAAGACAGCACACCTTGACATGATTTTGAAAGAGTTCAAAATAGATCAGCAAAGAAGGAGTTCTTGGCTGTGTTACAAGGTGTGAGTATTGAGTGAGACTCAAGACCTGACCACATCAGAAGATTGAGAAAGGACGAAGGTCGTCCCCTATGCTTTAGACATAGGCTCTATAGTATGCTATGCTGTGTACCGCACATGTAGTGTGCCTTGCCATGAGTTGGTCAAGAGGGTACAATGGTGATCCGGGAAAGGATCTCATGACAGCGGTCGAACTTATCCTTAGTACCTAGTGGATTAAGGAATTTTCTCGATTATGGAGGTGGAAAGGAGTTCGTCGTAAAGGGTTACGTCGATGCGAACTTTGACACTAATCCGGATGACTCTGAGTAGTAAACCGGATTCGTATAGTAGAGCAATTATTTGAAATGGCTCCAAATAGCGCATGGTAGCATCCACAAGATGACATAGATATTCGTAAAGCACACGGTTCTGAAAGGTTCAGACCCGTTGACTAATAACCTCTCTCACAAGCATAACATGACCAAACCAGAACACATTGAGTGATAATCACATAGTGATGTGAACTAGATTGTTGACTCTAGTAAACTCTTTAGATGTTGGTCACATGGTGATGTGACCAGTGAGTGTTAATCACATGGTGATGTGAACTAGATTATTGACTCTAGTGCAAGTGGGAGACTGTTGGAAATATGCCCTAGAGGCAATAATAAATGGTTATTATTATATTTCTTTGTTCATGGTAATTGTCTATTATTCATGCTATAATTGTATTGTCCGGAAATCGTAATACATGTGTGAATACATAGACCACAACTGTCCCTAGTAAGCCTCTAGTTGACTAGCTCGTTGATCAACAGATAGTCATGGTTTCCTGACTATGGACATTGGATGTCATTGATAACGGGATCACATCATTAGGAGAATGATGTGATGGACAAGACCCAATCCTAAGCATAGCATAAAAGATCGTGTAGTTTCGTTTGCTAGAGCTTTTCCAATGTCAAGTATCTTTTCCTTAGACCATGAGATCGTGCAACTCCCGGATACCGTAGGAGTGCTTTGGGTGTGCCAAACGTCACAACGTAACTGGGTGACTATAAAGGTGCACTACGGGTATCTCCGAAAGTGTCTGTTGGGTTGGCACGGATCGAGACTGGGATTTGTCACTCCGTGTGACGGAGAGGTATCTCTGGGCCCACTCGGTAATGCATCATCATAATGAGCTCAATGTGACTAAGGCGTTAGTCACGGGATCATGCATTGCGGTACGAGTAAAGAGACTTGCCGGTAACGAGATTGAACAAGGTATTGGGATACCGACGATCGAATCTCGGGCAAGTAACATACCGATTGACAAAGGGAATTGCATACGGATTGATTGAATCCTCGACACCGTGGTTCATCCGATGAGATCATCGTGGAACATGTGGGAGCCAACATGGGTATCCAGATCCCGCTGTTGGTTATTGACCGGAGAGGCGTCTCGGTCATGTCTGCATGTCTCCCGAACCCGTAGGGTCTACACACTTAAGGTCCGGTGACGCTAGGGTTGTAGAGATATATGTATGCGGAAACCCGAAAGTTGTTCGGAGTCCCGGATGAGATCCCGGACGTCACGAGAGGTTCCGGAATGGTCCGGAGGTGAAGAATTATATATAGGAAGTCAAGTTTCGGCCACCGGGAAAGTTTCGGGGGTTACCGGTATTGTACCGGGACCACCGGAAGGGTCCCGGGGGTCCACCGGGTGGGGCCACCTATCCCGGAGGGCCCCGTGGGCTGAAAGTGGAAGGGAACCAGCCCTTAGTGGGCTGGGGCGCCCCCCTTGGGCCTCCCCCCATGCGCCTAGGGTTGGGAACCCTAGGGGGGAGCTTCCCCCTTGCCTTGGGGGGCAAGGCAACCCCTTCCCCCCACTTGGCCGCCGCCCCCCTTGGAGATCTGATCTCCCAAGGGCTGGCGCCCCCCCCCAGGGGTCCTATAAATAGTGGGGGGAGGGAGGGCAGCAATACACAGCCTTGGGCGCCTCCCTCCTCCCCTGCAACACCTCTCCTCTCTCTCGCAGAAGCTCGGCGAAGCCCTGCCGGAGACCCGCTACATCCACCACCACGCCGTCGTGCTGTTGGATCTCCATCAACCTCTCCTTCCCCCTTGCTGGATCAAGAAGGAGGAGACGTCGCTGCACCGTACGTGTGTTTAACGCGGAGGTGCCGTCCGTTCGGCACTCGGTCATCGGTGATTTGGATCACGGCGAGTACGACTCCGTCATCCACGTTCATTGGAACGCTTCCGCTCGCGATCTACAAGGGTATGTAGATGCACTCCTTTCCCCTCGTTGCTAGTAGACTCCATAGATGCATCTTGGTGAGCGTAGAAAAATTTTAAATTATGCTACGATTCCCAACATTGGTATGTCTTGACTTGTGCGTAGACTCCTCGGCAACGGCGCCAGAAATCGGCGAGTTGTCGGGAGATCAAATCTTGACTTGACTTGGCGTAAGCCTCCCCGGCAACGGCGCCAGAAATCCTTCTTGCTACCTCTTGAGCACAGCGTTGGTTTTCCCTTGAAGAGAAAAGGGTGATGCAGCAAAGTAGCATAAGTATTTCCCTCAGTTTTTGAGAACCAAGGTATCAATCCAGTAGGAGGCCACACGCAAGTCCCTCGTACCTACACAAACAAATAAGAACCTTGCAACCAACGCAATAAAGGGGTTGTCAATCCCTTCACGGCCACTTGCAAAAGTGTGATCTGATAGAGATAATAATAAGTTAAATATTTTTGGTATTTTTATGATGTAGATTGAAAAGTAAAGATTCCAAAATAAAATAGATCGGAAAGTTATATAATGGAAAATAGACCCGGGGGCCATAGGTTTCACTACTGGCTTCTCTCAAGAGCATAAGTATTATGGTGGGTGAACGAATTACTGTCGAGCAATTGAGAGAATTGAGCATAGTTATGAGAATATCTAGGTATGATCATGTATATAGGCATCACGTCCGTGACAAGTAGACCGACTCCTGCCTGCATCTACTACTATTACTCTACACATCGACCGCTATCCAGCATGCATCTAGAGTATTAAGTTCATAAGAACGGAGTAACGCCTTAAGCAAGATGACATGATGTAGAGGGATAAACTCAAGCAATATGATATAAACCCCATCTTTTTATCCTTGATGGCAACAATACAATACGTGCCTTGTTGCCCCTGCTGTCACTGGGAAAGGACACCGCAAGATTGAACCCAAAGCTAAGCACTTCTCCCATTGCAAGAAAGATCAATCTAGTAGGCCAAACCAAACTGATAATTCGAAGAGACTTCCAAATATAACCAATCATACATAAAAGAATTCAGAGGAGATTCAAATATTGTTCATAGATAATCTTGATCATAAACCCACAATCCATCGGATCTCGACAAACACACCGCAAAAAGAATTACATCGAATAGATCTCCAAGAAGATCGAGGAGAACTTTGTATTGAGAATCAAAGAGAGAGAAGAAGCCATCTAGCTAATAACTATGGACCCGAAGGTCTGAGTTAAACTACTCACACATCATCGAAGAGGCTATGGTGTTGATGTAGAAGCCCTCCGTGATCAATGCCCCCTCCGGCGGAGCGCCGGAAAAGGCCCCAAGATGGGATCTCACGGGTAAAGAAGGTTGCGGTGGTGGAAATAGGTTTTCGTGGTGCTCATGGGTGTTGTCGGGGTACGTAGGTATATATAGGAGGAAGAAGTAGGTCGGTGGAGCTGCAAGGGGCCCACGAGGGTGGGGGCGCGCCCAGGGGGCAGGCGCGCCTCCTTGCCTGGTGGCCTCCTCGCTTCTTTCTTGACGTCCACTCCAAGTCCCCTGGATTGCGTTTGTTCCAAAAATAACTCTCCCGAAGGTTTCATCCCGTTTGGATTCCGTTTGATATTCCTTTTCTGCGAAACACTCAAATAGGCAAAAAAACAGCAATTTGGGCTGGGCCTCCGGTTAATAGGTTAGTCCCAAAAATAATATAAAAGTGTATAATAAAGCCCATTAAACATCCAAAACAGATAATATAATAGCATGGAACAATCAAAAATTATAGATACGTTGGAGACGTATCACAAACCCAGAGAAAGTTGGTGGAATGCAGTGAGAAAGTTAGAAAAGAAGTTTGAAGGGCTAGAGCTCCACCACATTCCCCGACTGAAGAACCAAGCAGCTGATGACCTGGCAAAGATAGGTTCCAAGCGGGAGCCCATTCCCAGCAATGTGTTCTTGGAGCATCTTCACACACCGTAAGTTCAAGAGGATCCCTTCACAGAAGAGTCCTCGCAGCCTAAGAGTTCTACTGATCTGACTGAAGTTGAAATCCCAGCCATAGTCGACTTAATCATGGAGGTTTTGGTCGTCATTCCTGATTGGACGGTGCCGTATATCGCATATATTCTCAGGAAAGAGCTTCCATAAGATGAAGATGAGGCACGTCAGATTGTCTGTCGATCCAAAGCCTTCACGGTAATAGGTGGACAGCTTTACAGAGAGAGTGTTGCTGGAGTTGCTCAGCGGTGCATCACGCCAGAAGAAGGTCGAATGATTCTCAACGACATCCACTCGGGGACTTGTGGTCACCATGCGTCCTCTCGGACCATTGTGGCCAAAGCATACCGAGCGGGATTCTATTGGCCGCGAGCAAATGAAATGGCGAAAGACATAGTCGACAAGTGTGAAGGCTGTCAGTTTTACTCCAACATGTCTCACAAGCCTGCATCAGCCCTGAAGACCATTCCACTCGTCTGGCCTTTTGCAGTTTGGGGTTTGGATATGGTTGGACCTCTGAGGACTGGCAGGAGTGGCTTCACTCATCTGCTTGTTGCAGTCGACAAATTCACTAAGTGAATCAAAGCCAAACCCATCAAAAACCTCGACTCAAGTACTGCCGTCAGTTTCATCAAAGAGTTAACCTTCAGATATGGGGTCCCGCACAACACCATCACGGACAACGGTTGAAACTTTGATTCAGATAAGTTCAGAGCTTTTTGTGCTTCCCAAGGCACTCGGGTCGACTATGCTTCAGTCGCTCACCCACAGTCGAATGGACAAGCAGAAAGAGCAAATGGTTTGATCCTCCCAGGGCTGAAGCCTAGGTTGATGCATGACCTCAAACACGCGGCGGGTGCCTGGGTGGATGAGTTACCATCAGTACTGTGGGGTCCAAGAACAACACCGAATCGGTCGACTGATCGGACTCCCTTCTTCATGGTCTATGGAGCTGAAGTTGTGCTGCCATTTGATTTACTCCACAATGCTCCACGAGTAGAACTTTTCTCATAAGCAGAAGCAGAACAAGCATGGCAAGATGCTGTTGACCTTCTGGAAGAGGAAAGAGAGATGGCCCTGATCAGGTCGACCATTTATCAGCAAGACCTACGTTGATTCCATGCTAGAAACGTGAGAGGTCGAGCATTTCAGGAGGGAGACCTCGTGCTCCGAGTGGATCAGCAACGGCCTCACAAGATTGCTCCCGCCTGGGAAGGCCCCTTCATCATCACCAAAGTGCTCCACAATGGATCGTACCACCTGTACGATGTGGAACACAAGAAAGACGAGCCACACGCTTGGAATGCGGAGCTGCTCCGCCATTTTTATACTTAAGCATCCAGACTGTTGAGATGTAATAAGAAGTACCTTTCAGTTTATTTATCAAAGACACGGTTTTACAGTCTCCTAAACGATTGTTGTTACTTCTACATGTGTTCAAAATCCCCCAGTTGGTGGCTTAGCTGCGAATCCGATTCGCCTAAGTTTCAAAAATCCTACCAAGTGAAGAGTAACCCTCTCACTCGGGGGCTTAGCTGCAGTCACGTACTCGCCTAAGTTTGAAAAAATCCTACCGAGTGAAGAGCAAGCCTCTCACTCGGGGGCTTAGCTGTAGTCCCGTACTCGCCTAAGTTTGAAAAAATCCTACCGAGTGAAGAGCAAGCCTCTCACTCGGGGGCTTAGCTGCAGTCCCGTACTCGCCTAAGATTGAAAATATCCTACCGAGTGAAGAGCAACCCTCTCACTCTGGGGCTTCGCTGCAGTCCTGTACTCGCCTAAGTTTCAAAAATCCCACCGAGTGAAGAGCAACCCTCTCACTCGGGGGCTTAGCTGCAGTCCCGTACTCGCCTAAGTTTCAAAAAATCCTACCAAGTGAAGAGCAAGCCTCTCACTCGGGGGCTTAGCTGCAGTCCCGTACTCGCCTACGATTGAAAAAATCCTACCGAGTGAAGAGCAACCCTCTCACTCGGGGGCTTAACTGCAGTCATGTACTCGCCTAAGTTTCAAAAATCCCACCGAGCGAAGAGCAAGCCTCTCACTCGGGGGCTTAGCTGCAGTCCCGTACTCGCCTATGTTTGAAAAAATCCTACTGAGTGAAGAGCAAGCCTCTCACTCAGGGGCTTAGCTGCAGTCCTCTACTCGCCTAAGTTTCTAAAATCCCACCGAGTGAAGAGCAACCCTCTCACTCGGGGGCTTAGCTGCAGTCCTACACTCGCCTAAGTTTCAAAAAATCCTACCGTGTGAAGAGCAATCCTCTCACTCGGGGGCTTAGCTGCAGTTCCATACTTGCCTAAGTTAAAACACGCTCCGAGTGAAGAACGATTCTTTCACTCGGGGACTTGGACATACACTCCATCCTGATCCTTAGAGCTACGCCACAAGTACAATGTGCGCTTCATCCTGATCTGCAAGGACGACGAGGTGCAGGTCGACTACGACCTTCTCCTCAGAGCTGCGCCACAAGTACAATGTGTGCTTCATTCTGATCCGCAAGGACGACGAGGGGAAGGTCATCCGCGATCCCCTCCTCAGAGTTGCATCACAAGATGCATCACAAGAACAAAAGTCTCTTCTGGGTGAAGATACAAGTTCCACTCGGAAATAAAGACAAACATATTTAAGGAAAAACCAAGTTCAGATAAATCCCATGAGGTTCCGGACCGCAGATTAAAGTGCTCGGGCAGCAGGCCCGAAGGAGTTTAATGATTACAAAACCACTCGGCATACCGAGGCAAATTTAATCGGATCATAAAAGTCTGTTCACTCCGCAGGAGGAGGACTGGCAGGCTCAACAAACTCATCCGGTCGATTCCATCTGCAATACGAGTAGCAGCAGCAATGAAGGTCTCCATGAAAGACTGGAAGTCGAGTCTCTTGGTGTTGGCAACCTTGATCGCTGCTAACTTCTGTTCTTTGGCCTCCTTGTAATGGACGCGAACAAGGGACAGAGCTACGTCAGCTCCGCACCGAGCAGAAGATTTCTTCCATTCCTGCACTCGACCTGGGATCTCATTGAGTCGAGTCATCAAAGACTCGAGGTCATTTTGGAGTGTCTCCCTTGGCCAGAGCGCCGTATCAATCCGCGACACCGCAACCTTCAGTCGAGCGAGGTAGTCTATAACGCTGGCAAGTCGAGATTCCAGTCGAAGCACATTCATGGCAGCTTCATCTTTAACAGGGGAATTGATGGGGTCCAAGCTTGTCTCGATTCGCCCAGTTTCTTCCTCAAAGTTTTGGCAGAATTCTACAATCACAAAGAAATATTGAGTCGACGGCTTTATGACGAATCAACAATAGCAAAACAGTCGGACAAGGAAAGATACCTTCAAGCATAAGGAATAACTTCTTGGCGAGTCCTCCCAGATAAGTCTCCAGCTCGTCTCTCCTCCGACTGAGATCACCAACCTTATCGGTCAAAGCTTCCTTGTCCTTCTTCAGCCGAGTCACCTCCTTATTGGCTTCGTCAAGGGCAGTCTTCAGCTTGGCATTTTCTGTTTCTAGCTTTCCGACTAAAGCCAGCTTCTAGTCGGCAAGTGCTGTTTTCTCTTCAGCCAATTTTTATGCGGCCGCAAGGTCAAGATCCTTCTTCTCCAAGGCCTGGCTCAGTTTTTCTGAAAGGAATAACGCCCGGTTTAGAGGAAGGAAATAACACTTGGTCCAAAAAAGAGTCAGTCGACAAGTTCTTCATACCAGCAGCATCATCCTTAGCCTTCCGCAGTTCTCCTTGGCCAATTCCAGATCAAGATTGAGCTGGATCTGCTTCTGTTCCAAGTCAGCAAACCGAGCTCCAAGATCGCAAGATCTCTGTGGCCAGCAGACAGTCAGTCGACAGATACAAAGTTTGGTTGCTTATTAGGCAATAAAGTTCAAATTCAAAAAGTTCTAAGACTACTGCCGAATCAAACATTCAACAGTAGTCTCGGGGACTACACCCAGTGGGTGCACTTAGCGTGCCCCCACTGGTCCTGGTTCCACTCGACATGGTCCATCCAGACCGAGTGGAAGAAAAAAACAAAAAAAAGAAAGACAACTGTTATTCTTAGACCACCACCGACTGCCCATAGTCGACCGCGGTCTCGGGGACTACACCCAGTGGGTGCACTCAGCGTGCCCCCACTGGTTCAGGTTCCACTCGACATGGTCCGCCTAGACCGAGTGGAAGAACTAAAGAACAAGACATGTTTTATCAAGACCCCGGCCGAATCACACATTCGACGGCGGCCTCGGGGACTACACCCAATGGGTGCACTCTGCGTGGCCCCACTAGTTCAAAGATACAATCGACACCAAGCAGTCGACTCAAGTGGTAGAATTACTCAGCGAAAAATTAAAACACCCAGTGGGTGTACAGATGCAAGGTGCAGACTGACAAGTAGAAGCACAACAAAGGTTTTCAGGTAGCATATCCTAACAGAACAAGCGACAAGTTAGAAGATCAGTCGGAAATCAGCTAACCTGGATATTGGCCTGGAGTCCTGAGCTGGCGTCATAGGCAGCTTGACTGGTCTCACGCAATAGCTTCCTTGGCGGCGCTCACTTGGTCCTCTGGGACATGATGGGTGGTGAAAAGTGAAGACGGTGGATCAGCCGTAGCAGCAGATGAACCAGGGGCCTGTGCAGTCGATGTTGAAGGAAGTGCACTCGACAATGGAACCGCAAAAGTAACGGAAGTCCGGTTGAGGTCTCCAGACTGTTGAATCACTGGTTCCGTCACCGGCGTTGACTGGGGCGTCTTGCTAGTTGATACTTTCTTGTCCGAAGTCCTGCTCCTCCTTCCCGTGGGCCTCAGTGCGCATCTTCATCGTCGTCTGGAAGTTCAATGACATTGGGCAGAGCTGCAAAGGAATCAATCGCAAGAGTTCATTCGGACGTCAAAATGGCTGATAAAGTAAAGACAAGACAACAAGAGTTTTACCCGCGTTAGAAGTGATGGCATCTTCCATCTCCTCATCGTCACCATCTTTATAAACAGAAGTCCCAGAGGTAGCAGCACTGCAAGTTTCAAAAATTCACTCAGGAAAGTGAATCGACCAAAGTTCAAGTCGTGCAAAATTAAGGGGTCGAGCTCTAGGTTTACCCAGAAGCGATGGGAACGGCCACTTTGATCTTGGGCAAGGCCTTCCGGGGCTTTGACGGCGTGACTTTGGGCTCCTTCAGAGCTTTCTCAGTCGGCACAGGAGAAGATGTTTGAGTGCGCTTTGAGGACTGACCAGTCGGAGCTGTCGCCTTGCCACGAACACTCGCCTGGTCTTGCTTCTGCTTGGAGCGTCTTTCCAAGCGAGGTGGAGACTCGACTTCTTCGCCATTGTTGGAGTCTTCACTCTCCTTGTCTTCTCCCCCATCAGATTGCCAGTCGTCGCTCTCACCTCCGCTCACCTCTCCCTCCTGCTCCCGATCCTGCACCTGCTCTCCATTGGGCATTGAGTACATCTCAGTATAAACCTGCAATACACGGGATTGAACAGATATCAGTCAGCTTTCAAAAAACAATTACATGTCAGATCAAAAAGACACTCGGAAGTAAAGAGTCGGACCTTGTCTGGTTCGTAGGTGTTGTCGAGTGGAGAGATCCTCCTAGACCCCCTGGGGTTGTCCTTGTTGCCAGTGATGCCCTGCAGCCACTGCGCCACTATCTCCTCGTCAACTTCCTCTGGGTGAATCCGAGTGGTGTCGTCAATGCCCGAGTACAGCCACATCGGATGATCGCGAGCTTGAAGCGGCTAGACGCGTCGACTGAGAAAAACCTCTAGCAGATCCATGCCAGTCACGCTGTCACGGACAAGTTGGACTACTCGTTCAACCAACATTTTCACCTCCACTTTCTCCGCCGGAGTCACTATCAAGGAAGAAGGCTTCTCGACTCTGCCCATGGAAAAGGGGGGAAGGCCAGTCGACTGACCAGGAGTCGGCTGGTCTTTGTAGTAGAACCAGGTCGACTGCCACCCTCTGACTGACTCGGGAAGAATTATGGCTGGGAAAGTGCTTTTACCCCTCATATGGATCCCTAGACCTCCACACATCTGGATCACGTGTGTCCTCTCATCACTCGGATTAGCCTTTTTTACAGACTGAGACCGACAAGTGAAAATGTGTTTGAAGAGACCCCAGTGTGGTCGACACCCCAGAAAATCTCGCACATGGACACGAATGCAGCAAGGTATGTAATGGTGTTGGGGGAAAAGTGATGAAGTTGGGCTCCAAAAAAGTTCAGAAAACCCTAGAAAAAAGGATGGGGAGGCAAAGAGAAACCGCGGTCGACGTGAGTCGCAAGAAGGACGCACTCACCCTCCTGCGGCCGCGGCTCGGTCTCGCCCTCTGAAAGCCGCCAAGAACCATGGGGGATCAGTCCCCCCTCGACCAGATCCTCCAGGTCCTCCTGTCAGATCGTCGACCGAATCCAGTCGCCCTGGATCTAGCCGGGCCGTAGGCCAGATCTCGATGAAGACCCTCCCTGGCTCGTCTTCTTCCCCTTCGCCTTCGCAGTCATCTTCTTCGCGCGCTCCAGAGCCGCCGTCTTCTCCTTCCCCATCATGGTGGGTTGAGCTCGGGCTAGGCGGCGGCGCCGAGGGTGGAGGTGGACGCAGTGGAGAAGCAGGGGAGGAAGGGAGACAATGGAACGCACTATGCAAAAAAACACCAGCACATACGCCTTATATGGTCATATTCCCCGAGTGACTAACTCGTGGGCCCAGGCGATACTGTCAAATCCCGCAACAGTCGCGCGCTCGATACATGGCGAAAAAGGTGGCGCGAGAATCAAGGCACCCCTACCTAATCCGTTCCGTTACCGCAGCTCTCTCTGTCCCGCGCGCTTCCCCAAATTTCGAAACCCGTGAGATCCGGGAACGACGGCACAGTCAATCGCGCCGAAGATTTTATGTCGTATCAACATTCGAAGCTTATCAGCAAAGTTCACTCGACAACCTATGAATGGCTCAAGGCGACTGAAAATGAGGTCGAAGTTTTTGCATGGTTCACCAATCCAAGTAAAATGCTTCCAAAGCATGAAAATTGAGTCGGAACCATCTTCAACTTCATCTCCACTCGGACCCAGAATCATTCGGCGGCTAATGACGATGACATGTACCTAGGGTAGGGCAATAGACCTGATCTAAGTACCCTTCCCAAGGACACTGTCTTACAGTCAAGGATATTCAAAGGACAGGAGATTCTACCGACTGAAATCATCGTATGATGCAACCCACTCGACTGTGAGTTCCACTTGGATAACCCAATTCCATTCGACCAGGGTATAATCACTCGACCACATCAGAAACCACTCGGAATACAGAAGATCTAAAGTCACTCTGGATGGCAACGGTCGTACGTTCACTCCATAGTCATAATGATCATTTATATGACTTTAATGCTGACGTTATCAGTAACGTCCCCTCTTTATGTACATTGAACCCTATGTAACGGGGGATGGCTGGGATCCTGGCGCACTCTATATAAGCCACCCCTCCTCTGGGACAAGGGTTCGCACCCCCTGTAACTTCACGCATAATCCAATCGACCGAGCCTCCGGGCACCGAGACGTAGGGCTGTTACTTCCTCCGCGAAGGGCCTGAACTCGTAAATCTTGTGTGCACAATCTCACCGTAGCTAGGATCTTGCCTCTCCATACATACCCCCTATTCTATTATCAGGTTTACTCCCACGACAGGTACCTGCTTGCACACACCTTCGCCATTACCCACTCTCCCATAACTCTGATGAAGAATGGTGACGTCCTTGCAGAGGTCATGCCCCTGGCGCACCCCTACGAGCATATGCCAGTTTTGTTCCCTTCGTCCTCCATGGCTTAGGGTTTCCAATCAGTTCCTTCATCCACAGTTTACTTCACTTCTACTGCCTTCAGCTTCAGTCCCTTTCCCCGAACTCGATTCTCCACATGTGTGCTTTATCACACTTTGTGAGGCCTTTTTTTGTGCCAAGCCCCACTTTGGTTTATGGAGAAAGTACTACCAAGGTATGCTCCAGACCAATGTGAGCAAAACTTGAGAGTGCGGAGGATCCGCCATCTACAGGCAGGCCGAATCCGACTACCTTGCTGGCGAATTCTCAAAGACCAATAAGTATGGCAGGAGGAGTGATTTTATATTCCAGACGTAGTGTCAGTGTCCTGGTTTAGGGGTTTCTTATCATGACAATTCCCAGTTTGGTGGGCCTGAATGGGGAACCCTAACTCGATTCCACCCTGAGCCACGTTGGGTGGCCCATGACGAGATACATTAAGATTCTATAAGACTTGTAGTATAATCCATATATAGCTGAACCGTGGGGGACTCTACCTCTGCTGACATATCCTACCTTGTTCCGTAACCCTAAGACCCCTTGTGTGTGATATAAATGAAGGAAATATGCCCTAGAGGCAATAATAAAGTTATTATTTATTTCCTTATATCATGATAAATGTTTATTATTCATGCTAGAATTGTATTAACCGGAAACATGATACATGTGTGAATACATAGACAAACAGAGTGTCACTAGTATGCCTCTACTTGACTAGCTCGTTAATCAAAGATGGTTATGTTTCCTAACCATAGACAAAGAGTTGTTATTTGATTAACGGGATCACATCATTAGGAGAATGATGTGATTGACTTGACCCATTCCGTTAGCTTAGCACTCGATCGTTTAGTATGTTGCTATTGCTTTCTTCATGACTTATACATGTTCCTATGACTATGAGATTATGCAACTCCCGTTTATCGGAGGAACACTTTGTGTGCTACCAAACGTCACAACGTAACTGGGTGATTATAAAGGTGCTCTACAGGTGTCTCCGAAGGTACTTGTTGGGTTAGCATATTTCGAGATTAGGATTTGTCACTCCGATTGTCGGAGAGGTATCTCTGGGCCCACTCGGTAATACACATCACTATAAGCCTTGCAAGCCTTGTAACTAATATGTTAGTTGCGGGATGATGTATTACGGAACGAGTAAAGAGACTTGCCGGTAACGAGATTGAACTAGGTATTGAGATACCGACGATCGAATCTCGGGCAAGTAACATACCGATGACAAAGGGAACAACGTATGTTGTTATGCGGTTTGACCGATAAAGATCTTCGTAGAATATGTGGGAGCCAATATGAGCATCCAGGTTCCGCTATTGGTTATTGACCGGAGACGTGTCTCGGTCATGTCTACATAGTTCTCGAACCCGTAGGGTCCGCACGCTTAAAGTTCTATGACGGTTATATTATGAGTTTATGGTTTTTGATGTACCGAAGGTGGTTCGGAGTCCCGGATGTGATCAAGGACATGACGAGGAGTCTCGAAATGGTCGAGACGTAAAGATTGATATATTGGACGACTATATTTGGACACCGGAATGGTTCCGATGAGACCGGGATAATACCAGAGTACCGGGAGGTTATCGGAACCCCCCGGGAGGTATATGGGCCTTAATGGGCTTTAGTGGAAAGGAGGGGAAAGGAGCAAGGGAGGGGGCACCCCCCCCCCCCAAGCCCAATCCGAATTGGGACGGGGGCCGGCCCCCCTTTCCTTCCTCCTTCCTCTTCCTTCCCTCTCCCTCTCCAAATAGGAAAAAGAGGAGTCCTACTCCCGGTGGGAGTAGGACTCCCCCTTGGGCGCGCCTCCTCCTCCTGGCCGGCCCTCTCCTCCCCTCCTTTATATACGGAGGAGGGGGGCACCCCATAGACACAACAATTGATCCCTTGGATCTCTTAGCCGTGTGCGGTGCCCCCCTCCACCATAATCCACCTCGATAATATCATAGCGGTGCTTAGGCGAAGCCCTGCGTCGGTAGAACATCATCATCGTCACCACGCCGTCGTGCTGACGGAACTCTCCCTCAAAGCTCGGCTGGATCGGAGTTCGAGGGACGTCATCGAGTTGAACGTCTGCTGGACTCGGAGGTGCCGTGCGTTCGGTACTTGATCGGTCGGGTCGTGAAGACGTACGACTACATCAACCGTGTTGTGCTAACGCTTCCACTTTTGGTCTACGAGGGTACGTGGACACACTCTCCCTCTCGTTTCTATGCATCACCATGATCTTCCGTTTGTGTAGGAAAATTTTGAAATTACTACGTTCCCCAACAGTGGCATCCGAGCCTGGTTTTATGCGTTGATGTTATATGCACGAGTAGAACACAAGTGAGTTGTGGGCGATACAAGTCATACTGCTTACCAGCATGTCACACTTTGGTTCGCCGGTATTATTGGATGAAGCGGCCCGAACCGACATTACGCGTACGCTTACGCGAGACTGGTTCTACTGACGTGCTTTGCACATAGGTGGCTGGCGGGTGTGAGTTTCTCCAAATTTAGTTGAACCGAGTGTGGCTACGCCCGGTCCTTGAGAAGGTTAAAACAACACTAACTTGACGAACTATCATTGTGGTTTTGATGCGTAGGTAAGAACGGTTCTTGCTCAGCCTGTAGCAGCCACGTAAAACTTGCAACAACAAAGTAGAGGACGTCTAACTTATTTTTGCAGGGCATGTTGTGATGTGATATGGTCAAGGCATGATGCTATATTTTATTGTATGAGATGATCATGTTTTGTAACCGAGTTATCGGCAACTGGCAGGAGCCATATGTGTTGAGGATATAGACCTTGGAGTCACCCGCCAGGAGGGCCGGGTTACTTGTAGGGTCATTGCCAGAATCCCGGAGCCAAGTTCCAAGATAATGGGCCAGAGATGGGCTGAGACCCGGATATGGCTTAAAGCCCGTAGTACAATCTTTATTGTTATAGTAGAACTTGTAGTATAAGGCAAGTATTGTTTAGAGTCCGAGCCGGACACTCTTATGAGCCGGCCGGGACTCTAAGGGCCACTGGGTGTCAACCTCCCTATATAAGGGGACGACCCAGCAGCGGTTTAGGGGCGACAACAATCTAATCGAGAGCCGGGCATAGCTGTTTAGCTCCCTGGTTATCGAAACCCTGATTAATACCACCTCAACTGGACGTAGGCTTTTACCTTCAACGTAAGGGGCCGAACCAGTGTAAACCCTCGTGTTCCTTGTCCCACTTAACCCCTTCAAGCTTCCCAATTGCGATGGCTCCACGACTAAGTCCTAACCCGAGGACATCTGCCGTGACAATTCCACGACAGTTGGCGCCCACCGTGGGGCCGGCGCACAGTGGATTTGAGTTCTTGAAGGGCAGCTTCGAAGGGCTCAAGGGATACGCTGTGGGCCGGATGACCAAGAGTCGTCGCGGCAAGCTCTACATCGACGATGCGGACTGGGGCCCCGACGCCGGCTCAGTGGAGTACGGGTACCGGGTCCCCTTTGGTGGAATTCATGTCTTCATCGGCAAGATTGGAGAGCCGGGCCCCGAGCCGGATCTCCGCGCCGGTCTCATCGAAACGGCTCAGCGCGCATGACCCGCCCGGGCCCGGCCTGCCTTAAAGCGCGCTTTTGTGGGATGCATCCACGGAGGGCCCTCTGATCCATCTGGGTCTGGGGATGAGGCGGCCGCCGGCTCTGACGGCGAGTCGGTTGCTGATGAGTCAAATTCGTTGTACCAACTTCAAGATGGCAGGCTCATGAGTTATTCCGATGGCAGCAGTATTCCGGACCTTTTTGAGCCGCCAAGTCAGGTTGGAGTTTTTATGGCTGGTGCGCAGCCTGTTCAGAACCCCGCTTCCGGATCGGAAAACCCGGTGCCTTCCCCGGCTCAGGTGCTGATGGATCTCACGGATAAGATGACGGCCCTGTTAACCGCAACGGTCGACCCGGCGGATCAAGTTCAGCATGTTGCGGCGGTGGCACAGCTAAAATTGGATCTGATAAAAGCTAAAGAGGACCTTGCAGCGGAAGGGATCAGACTGGCTGCGGAGCAGGCGGCTCTCGATGCCCGGACTCAGCTGATTCAGGCGCAGTCCTTCCAACTCACGATGGATCAGAACGCGGCCAATGAGGTCATGAGAAGGAGGCATCAAAAGGCTCAATCTCGACTCCCGCCGGTTTACGATCCGCGCAACCTCTTCAACACACCGGGTGTAGGGTCTAGTCACCCGCCGGGGGTCGTAGCACCCGGATCTGGACCCCTTACTCAACCACGAGTGATGGGGCCTCCCCAGGGGCCCCCCGCCCCGCCTCAGTATGTGCCAATGCCCCCGGGCCATTATAATAACCCGCTGGAGAACATGGTCGCTGCAGCGGCACGGCTGGCGGCTCTGCCCGTTGATGGCGACTCTCCGACGGCTATTGAGACCCGCCGGGTCAGAGAACTCCTCCAGACAGCGCTGGCGCAGCAAGAGGCGTACTCCTACAGCCGGGATAGGATCCATTCAACCCCTCGTCCAGGGCAGAGCCCGAGTTACAGCCGGCACATGGTCTCGGCGACCGGCTCAAGTAATGTCCGACGCCATGACCCGCCCCCTGGTCATGGCCCGGCTCATAATGGAGCCTTCGACGTAGCAGACCAAGCACGCCAGGAGGCGGAGCAGGCGCCTCAAGGGATGGCTTACCAGACCCCCCCGGCTTATCCGACGATGTCCGTTGATGCGGGTATCCCTACTAGAACCGGGGGTGTCCCGTGTTTGATGCCAGCTATCTGTAATGAACGTCTACCTAAGGACTTCAAAGGACATAGGAAGGTGCCTAACTATACAGCAGACTTACAGCCGGCAGCCTGGATCGAGAGTTATGAGATGGCTATGGAATTGCTGGAAGTCAGCGAGGCGGCCATGGCCAAATATTTCACCATGATGTTAGATGGAACTGCCCGCACGTGGTTGAAAGGGTTACCGCCGAACTCCAACGGGTCTTGGGCTGAGCTAAAAGCCCGGTTCATTCAAAACTTCAAAGATACCTGCAGGCAATCTATGTCAATCGTGGATCTGACTAACTGTAAGCAGCAGGAGGGTGAATCCACGACCCATTGGGTTCGCCGGGTCAAGGAGATCATACATTCATCAGATAAGATGGATGCCGGCTCTGCAGTCTTAATGTTGGAACAAAACTGTCGCTTTGTGCCCCTAAAGATGAAACTCGGGCGGCTTAAGCGTGACTGTACTGATATGGGTACACTGATGGCAGCTCTTGTCAAGTACACCGATTCCGATGGTACCAAGGATCCCCCTTCAGATGATGAAAGGGCAGGGAAGGGAAAGAAGAACGGCAACGGCAAGGGTCCTCAGTTTAGCCCGGGGAACCAAGGAGGAGGCAAGCGCAAGGCCGATGGCAGCCTAGAGTTTGTAGCCAACACCAACTCTCAAGGTAATAACCAGCGACGCAAGGGGAGGCCCCCTCCCCGAGGCGGCGGGTCAGGACCTTCTCTGGAGCAGCTGTTGAATGAACCTTGTCCGAGACACGGTTCTAGAGAGAAGCCAGCGACTCATCTGTGGAAGGATTGTGCTATCATGAAGGCCTTTAAAAACTACAATGGTCTGGGTGGCGGCTCAGGCGCCGGCGGCTTTCATGGCCCGGGCGGCGGGTCAAATTCCGGTCCTCAGAACGGTCAAGGGGGCTTTAATCAACAGTCTGGTCCTCCCTAGCGACATCCGTCACGATTCACCTCGTGTGGCGGCTTATGTTGAAACGGACAATGAACAGGCGCGCCAAGTTGCTCTGGACTTGTTGGACGAACAGCGTGATGTGGCAGCAGCCCGTTCAGCGATTTACCAACAAGACCTGCGCCGTTATCATAGCCGCCGGGTCAAATCCCGGGTCTTCCAGGAAGGCGACCTTGTGCTCCGGCTCATCCAGGATCAAGCAGATGCACACAAATTATCCCCACCTTGGGAAGGGCCCTTTGTGGTCAGTAAGAACTTGCACAACGGGTCATATTACCTCATTGATGTTCGGGAGCGTAAAGATTCGCGTAAATCTGAGGAGGAGACCCGTCGGCCGTGGAATATCACTCAGCTTTGGCCTTATTACACTTGAGCTACCGGCTCTTGTGGTGTACATATTTATCTCAGACATATATATATTATGATAAGCAATAAGGCAGGACCTCTGTCCTTTTTGCCCCTCCAAATATACGTGTCATACTAATTTGAAAGGAGGATCCGGCTTATGATCGCATTTGAGTCTAGCCGTAAGCAGTAAGATCACTTGGGGGCTTCCTGTTCAAACATGGGTCGTATTCGAACCAAAGAGAACATAGCTGTCGATACCCATTTGATTGGGAAAGTGCCGAGCTCATTGGGAGGTTTCCTTTGGTCATATTTGAATCATAGTGTAACCCCTCTGAGAACCGACGTGGATCGTATTCGAATCAGCGTCGTTAAACAATTTTCAGAATCACTTGGGGGCTTCCTGTTCAAACATGGGTCGTATTCGAACCCAAGAGAACATAGCTGTCGGTACCCTCTTGATTGGCATCGCCACACCCATTGGGGGCTATATGATCGTATCCGAATCTTGGCTTAAACCCCTTTCGAGCCGGGTCTCTGGTCGTATTCGAACTGGAAGCCCCTAAGTTCCGATTTATCGCAAAGTCTACTCTGATTATGACAACGTGTGCATGGCCGGGTTTCGCTTGACCGGCTTAATTTTGGAGTTATCTTGTTAATTGAACATCCTGGATGTCATCAAGACAAGTCCATTAGAGTTAAGATACCAACCATGCTACCCGGGTCATTTAATCCGGAGGGTGGTAAGCCGTCTTGAGACTTGTGATTTACCTTTCTATGCAGATGCTTGAAGGTACTTTTTTTAAAGGTTGAGAAGCACGAAGGATAATTATGACCCGGAGGAGCATCAAAAGAATGACTTCAAAGGATTTCAGCATTCATTACGTGCACGATGGCACGGCAGAGATAAATTGTTGCACTTATTCTATTACAAAAATCTTTCAAAGTTTCAAGGGTGGAGCATTGTTTGGTGAGCCGCTAGCCGGTTTATGACGCCTGCTGAGTCGAAGTCCCCGGCTCATCTTCTGCTCCGGCTGATCCCAAGGCTTCGAAGGTCGACGACTTCCAGTTGATGCCGCTGAGAGCTTCGAACTGAGCTCCTTCGTCAATTAACCCGGCCGGGTCAATCTCGGGGGCGTAGGTGTGTTGGCGAACCGGAGGAATCAGACTAAGAGCTTCATAGCGAGGGGTTGGAATCCTCTGATTCTCCGCGTTGTACCCCGGCTGATACTTGGTTAAGTCGGTGTCGTTCCCGATGATGGTGGCCACCGGGCGTACAGCCTTCACGCATGCCGCGAAATCCTTCTGGTCGAAGGTGGAGCCGTCTTCCTTCAGGCTGGGGTAACCCAGGGCGATGTCTGCCGGGTCTAGCTCCGGCAGGAAGGCTTTGGCCCGGCTCAGCGCGGCAATTGCTCCGGATCTTGCGGAGGCTCGACGTAGCTCTTGGATTCGCTGTGGCAAAACTGCGAGCCGGCGCAGGACTTCAGCCAGATGGGTTGGTACCTCATTGGATAGGGCCACCACAGCTAAGGCGCGCTGTGACCCGGTGTAGAGTTGTTCCACCAGGGTGTATACGGCCTTTAGCTTGGTGACCACGCTCTGGTTGAGGTTGGCACTCCTGGGACCTGTTTAATAAAGGTCAGGTAAGCCGGTGACAAGGGTGAATCGTAACATGTGCAGACTTGATGAAAGCCGGTGAGGCGACTTACCGAAGATAGCAGCCACCATTTGGGAAACCTGGTGCTTTAGACCGGAGAGCTCAGCGGTCTTCTCAGTGAGGGCCTTCTCCGCCTGTTCTGCCCGGGTCACCAGTGCGGCTTTCTCCTCAGCCCAGGCCTTCCGCTCAGCGTCAAATTCAGTCTTCAATTTCTCCTGAGCGGCGATGCTGGAGACAAACTTGGCATTCGCCTTCCGGGTCTCCATCTCTTGAGTTTTTAACCGGCTCTTGAGACCCGCAAGGTCCGACTCAAATTTCTTGCCAGTAGCCTGCATATATTTCCGGGTTATTAAACAGTCATTATATAAGTCCCAAGCACTTTCCAAGCAAAGACACTTGGCACTTGGGGGCTAATGCATATTGAACGTGTCTATCTACGTACTGCTGGTTCAATTAAGTAAGCCGGACTCTAAGTCTACAACCTATGCCAAGTATAAGTTATAGACTTGGGGACTAGCATGACAAGGATCACTATGCAGAAAGTAAGAAGACAGCAGAAGGTTACCTCAGACTTTTGTTGGATCTGATTGACCATGGCGATCTCCGCGTCCCGGCTCTTGTGAACCTGGCTGATGTAGCCAGAAACGAGCTCTCCAATGCTCAAATCGGTGTAGCCCGAGAGATCCAGATTCACCCGGTGGGGTTGCAGCAGCTCCCCCTTCGCGGAGCATTGGGCCAGTGCGGTCGGCCTCCCTGGCTCAACATACTCCGTCCGGGTAATTACCACGTCCGGGTCGTTAGCCGGTGGGGTTGAGCCGGAGGCCTCCGGATTAGCTGACGCTTCGGTCGTTGTCTTGGTGGTCGGGGCAGGGGCTTCAGGCGCCGTATCCATGGGAATGGTGGCCTCGGAGGCGGCTGGCGGATCTTGAGCCGTCGTCTCCGGCTCAGGCAAGTCCGGCACTCCGGCTGACCTGGTCTTCTTTGCTCTTTTGGTGAGCTTTGCCTGGGCACTGAAAAGACAGAAGTGTTAGGCATACAAAGAGTAAATACAGACAGGTAATGTAAGGTGATTGTTATTACCCGGGTGCAGTTTTGAAGGCCGGCAGACTTGACTGCATGGAGTCACCAGAAGAAGGGGAGGTCTCCTGGTAATTGGAGTCAGAAGAATTAAGCGGTTGACGGATAACACCCGCCAACGGATGAAAAGGGTACAAGTGAGAAAAGACCTCGGTGCGACGTTTCCTTGTCGCGTCGGGTAACCCGGCGGAGAGGTCGGTGTCCTTGCGGGCCCGGGTGAGACGCCGGCTTTCGTGAACCTGCTACTTCAAAAGAAATTGAGGGTCTTGATGAGCTAATGGATGAGAAAAGCTTACTTTCCGGGTTACCCTTCGGACTTTCAGCTGTGGCAAAGGCTCCGAGTCGGAGGGGAGTAATGTTACCTCTTCAATCACCGGGTTACTGGCGCCGGTGTCATCCTGTCAATAAGCAAAATGATGGTAAAGTGGACAGCAACAAACAATAAATATGGCAAGAGTTTAAAGGTTTAAGGGTTACCTCTGACTCGGAGCTATCGCTTAATTGCAGCAGCTCCGAAGCAGTGGGTCTGTTTCCCTTTTTGCGAGGGGCGGCTTTCTTCGCCTTCCTGGCCTTCTTGGCCGCCTCATGGTCATACTTGACCCGCCAGAATTTATCATCAGCCTGAGAAATACAGTAATGAGTTCTTAGTAAGATGACAGGTAAAAAAATGGAAAGGTTAAAGTCAGCGGCTTACCGCTGGGGCTGGATTGGTCTTGCAGAACGGGGCTAGCCCGGTTCTTCCACAGTCTGCTAGGCTCTCGTTTAATAGAGCCTTGGTCTCTTCTTCGGCAACGTCTTCTGGAAGGTCGTTGCGACTGTGCCTCTGCGGGTCATCCTTTCGCCCGGTGTACTCACACATTAAGCCGGGGCGGCGGCTCAATGGGATCACCCGCCATGAGATCCAGACCCGGACCAGGTCTATTCCGTTCAGACCGTTGCCTAGCAGGGCCTTGATCTTATTGATCGTTGGAAGCAGAGGCTGGCGTTCCGCGGCAGTCAGCTTGTCGGATAGCGGATGAGTCGGCTCCAGGCGCGTTGGGCGAAAGCCGGGCAGCGGGCTCTCATCAGCCGGGGACGTGTCTTGGCAGTAGAACCAAGTCATGTTCCAGTCCTTGGGGTGACTTGGCGGTTCTGCGTAAGGAAATAGACAGTCCCTGCGCCGTTGGATGGAGATGCCGCCTAACTCTAGACTTGGACCGTTTGCGCACTCGGTTTGGCGGTTCAAATAAAACAGCTCTCTGAAGAGCAGCAGACTCGGCTCTTCTCCAAGATATACTTCACAAAAAACTTGGAAGTTGCAGATGTTGGATATGGAATTGGGTCCTATATCCTGAGGCCGAAGGTCAAAGAAGTTGAGCACGTCCCGGAAGAATTTTGAGCCGGGCGGTGCGAAGCCCCGGCTCATATGGTCTGCAAAGATCACTACCTCCCCGTCCCTCGGCTGAGGTCTTTCTTCGGACGGGTCAGGGGCACGGTAGGACATCACTTCCTTCTTGGGAAGATATCCGGACTTAACAAAGTTGGCCAGGGTCTCTTCAGTGACGTTGGATTTCATCCAGTTGCAAGTGATGGGAGCCTTGGGAGGCATGGTGACGGTTGGTGGTCTATGAGGAAGAGAAAAGTGTCCGGGTTAATTATAAGCCGGGGATTATCATTCAAACTACAGTGACGGCTTATGAAGGGGACTAATGATATATATTGATATGGTGGGTTATCTAAGCTGTCGGGGCTTTCAGGTTAAGTTGGTCATCTACGGCTTACTGCAGTTAAGTCGGAGGATTTTACAGAGCATGGTTCTCTTTAAACCGGACATGTAAGCCGCCGAGATTCAATGGTTGCGTTTTTACTAAGTGTGGTAAACAGGTTTCACATACTACCGTAACTTTTTTGGATCAAAATAGTCGGAGCAGAGAAAATTTTCTAGACCTAAAAAACAGAGGCAGGAGAAGTTCTTGAGGTTGAACACAGTTCTTATGCAGTAAAAAGAGGATTTCTTGCAGATGAAATGAGTTCCGAACGTCTACCGCAGTGGTTTTACGCAAGGATAAAGATCAACCGACTACAGTGGTGACGAGGACTGCCGAGTTTCTGGGCAAAGGTGACGAACACGAAGAACGGGAGGAACCCTACCACAGATCTGTTCTAGCAAGGCAGAGAAGACTCACCGGAGTTGAGGAAGAGCGAAGGTCGCCGCCGTTATCTGGTCCGGGTCAGGGTGATGCAGCGGCCGGGTCGATGAAGATCAGGGGCGCGACGGCGGCGGCGGCGGCAGAAGCTCGGGCAGAGGAACGACAGCGCGAGGAAGAAGGAGAGTGTGAGAAGAGAGTGCCGGGCCGGCCTATTTATAAGGTAAGTCATAAGTGGGCGCGAGATTCAAGGAGACCACGGCGTGGTTATCTCCCCCTCACGGCGCCTCGATTTTCGGAAAGACAGTAACAGCAGAGATCCGTTGCGGATCTGGCGGAGTAAAAAACGGACTTAATGGAGGATGACGTCACACCGGGTTATGGCCTTCACACGAACGGTAAGCCGGAGATTTTTTCTGTCGGCAGAGTTGAAGATTGACACGAGCCGGCTCAAGTCAATCTGGGGCCTAATGTTGAGGATATAGACCTTGGAGTCATCCGCCAGGAGGGCCGGGTTACTTGTAGGGTCATTGCCAGAAGCCCGGAGCCAAGTTCCAAGATAATGGGCCAGAGATGGGCTGAGACCCGGATATGGCTTAAAGCCTGTAGTACAATCTTTATTGTTATAGTAGAACTTGTAGTATAAGGCAAGTATTGTTTAGAGTCCGAGCCGGACACTCTTATGAGCCGGCCGGGACTCTAAGGGCCGCTGGGTGTCAACCTCCCTATATAAGGGGACGACCCAGCAGCGGTTTAGGGGCGACAACAATCTAATCGAGAGCCGGGCATAGCTGTTTAGCTCCCTGGTTATCGAAACCCTGATTAATACCACCTCAACTGGACGTAGGCTTTTACCTTCAACGTAAGGGGCCGAACCAGTATAAACCCTCGTGTTCCTTGTCCCACTTAACCCCTTCAAGCTTCCCAATTGCGATGGCTCCACGACTAAGTCCTAACCCGAGGACATCTGCCGTGACAATTCCACGACAATATGGTTGTCGCTTTATTGTATGCAATGCAATCACCCTGTAATTGCTTTACTTTATCACTAAGCGGTAGCGATAGTCGTAGAAGCAATAGTTGGCGAGGCGACAACGATGCTACGATGGAGATCAAGGTGTCACGCCGGTGACGATGGTGATCATGACGGTGCTTCGGAGATGGAGATCACAAGCACAAGATGATGATAGCCATATCATATCACTTATATTGATTGCATGTGATGTTTATCTTTTATGCATCTTATTTTGCTTTGATTGACGGTAGCATTATAAGATGATCTCTCACTAAATTTCAAGATAAAAGTGTTCTCCCTGAGTATGCACTGTTGCCAAAGTTCGTCGTGCCCAGACACCACGTGATGATCGGGTGTGATAAGCTCTACGTCCATCTACAACGGGTGCAAGCTAGTTTTGCACACGCAGAATACTCAGGTTAAACTTGACGAGCCTAGCATATGCAGATATGGCCTCGGAACACTGAGACCGAAAGGTCGAGCGTGAATCATATAGTAGATATGATCAACATAATGATGTTCACCATTGAAAACTACTCCATTTCACGTGATGATCAGTTATGGTTTAGTTGATTTGGATCACGTGACCACTTAGATGATTAGAGGGATATCCATCTAAGTGGGAGTTCTTAAGTAATATGATTAATTGAACTTAAATTTATCATGAACTTAGTACCTGATAGTATTTTGCATGTCTATATTGTTGTAGATAGATGGCTCGTGTTGTTGTTCCATTGAATTTTAATGCGTTCCTTGAGAAAGTAAAGTTGAAAGATGATGGTAGCAATTACACGGACTGGGTCCGTAACTTGAGGATTATCCTCATTGCTGCACAAAAGAATTACGTCCTAGAAACACCGCTAGGTGCCAGACCTGCTGCAGGAGCAACACCAGATGTTATGAACGTCTGGCAGAGCAAAGCTGATGACTACTCGATAGTTCAGTGTGCCATGCTTTACGGCTTAGAACCGGGACTTCACCGACGTTTTGAACGTCATGGAGCATATGACATGTTCCAGGAGTTGAAGTTAATATTTCAAGCAAATGCCCGGATTGAGAGATATGAAGTCTCCAATAAGTTCTATAGCTGCAAGATGGAGGAGAATAGTTCTGTCAGTGAGCATATACTCAGAATGTCTGGGTATAACAATCACTTGATTCAACTGGGAGTTAATCTTCCAGATGATAGCGTCATTGACAGAATTCTTCAATCACTGCCACCAAGCTACAAAATCTTCGTGATGAACTATAACATGCAAGGGATGGAAAAGACGATTCCCGAGCTCTTCGCAATGCTAAAGGCTGCGGAGGTAGAAATCAAGAAGGAGCATCAAGTGTTGATGGTCAATAAGACCACTAGTTTCAAGAAAAAGGGCAAAGGGAAGAAGAAGGGGAACTTCAAGAAGAACAGCAAACAAGTTGCTGCTCAAGAGAAAAAACCCAAGTCTGGACCTAAGCCTGAGACTGAGTGCTTCTACTGCAAGCAGACTGGTCACTGGAAGCGGAACTGCCCCAAGTATTTGGCGGATAAGAAGGATGGCAAGGTGAACAAAGGTATATGTGATATACATGTTATTGATGTGTACCTTACCAGAGCTCGCAGTAGCACCTGGGTATTTGATACTGGTTTTGTTGCTAATATTTGCAACTCAAAACAGGGACTATGGATTAAGCGGGCACTGGCTAAGGACGAGGTGACGATGCGCGTGGGAAACGGTTCCAAAGTCGATGTGATCGCCGTCGGCACGCTACCTCTACATCTACCTTCGGGATTAGTTTTAGACCTAAATAATTGTTATTTGGTGCCAGCGTTGAGCATGAACATTATATCTGGATCTTGTTTGATGCGAGACGGTTATTCATTTAAATCTGAGAATAATGGTTGTTCTATTTATATGAATAATATCTTTTATGGTCATGCACCCTTGAAGAGTGGTCTATTTTTGATGAATCTCGCTAGTAGTGATACACATATTCATAATGTTAAAGCCAAAAGATGCAGAGTTGATAATGATAGTGCAACTTATTTGTGGCACTGTCGTTTGGGTCATACTGGTGTAAAGCGCATGAAGAAACTCCATACTGATGGACTTTTGGAATCACTTGATTATGAATCACTTGGTACTTGCGAACCATGCCTCATGGGCAAGATGACTAAAACGCCGTTCTCCGGAACTATGGAGCGAGCAACTGATTTGTTGGAGATCATACATACTGATGTATGTGGTCCATTGAATGTTGAGGCTCGCGGCGGGTGTCGTTATTTTCTCACATTCACAGATGATTTAAGCAGATATGGGTATATCTACTTAATGAAACATAAGTCTGAGACATTTGAAAAGTTCAAAGAATTTCAGAGTGAAGTTGAAAATCATCGTAACAAGAAAATAAAGTTTCTACGATCTGATCGTGGAGGAGAATATTTGAGTTACGAGTTTGGTCTACATTTGAAACAATGCGGAATAGTTTCGCAACTCACGCCACCCGGAACACCACAGCGTAATGGTGTGTCCGAACGTCGTAATCGTACTTTACTAGATATGGTGCGATCTATGATGTCTCTTACTGATTTACCGCTATCGTTTTGGGGTTATGCTTTAGAGACGGCTGCATTCACGTTAAATAGGGCACCATCAAAATCCGTTGAGACGACGCCTTATGAACTGTGGTTTGGCAAGAAACCAAAGTTGTCGTTTCTTAAAGTTTGGGGCTGCGATGCTTATGTGAAAAAGCTTCAACCTGGTAAGCTCGAACCCAAGTCAGAGAAATGTGTCTTCATAGGATACCCAAAGGAGACTGTTGGGTACACCTTCTATCATAGATCTGAAGGCAAGACATTCGTTGCCAAGAATGGATCCTTTCTAGAGAAGGAGTTTCTCTCGAAAGAAGTGAGTGGGAGGAAAGTAGAACTTGATGAGGTAACAGTACCTTCTCCCTTATTGGAAAGTAGTCCATCACAGAAACCGGTTCCTGTGACGTCTACATCAATTAGTGAGGAAGTTAATGATGATGATCATGAAACTTCAGATCAAGTTGTTACTGAACCTCGTAGGTCAACCAGAGTAAGATCCGCACCAGAGTGGTACGGTAATCCTGTTCTGGAAGTTATGTTACTAGACCATGACGAACCTACGAACTATGAAGAAGCGATGGTGAGCCCAGATTCCGCAAAATGGCTTGAGGCCTTGAAATCCGAGATGGGATCCATGTATGAGAACAAAGTATGGACTTTGGTTGACTTGCCCGATGATCGGCAAGCCATCGAGAATAAATGGATCTTCAAGAAGAAGACTGACGCTGACGGTAATGTTACTGTCTATAAAGCTCGACTTGTTGCAAAAGATTTTCGACAAGTTCAAGGAATTGACTACGATGAGACCTTCTCACCCATAGCGATGCTTAAGTCTGTCCGAATCATGTTAGCAATTGCCGCATTTTATGATTATGAAATTTGGCAAATGGATGTCAAAACTGCATTCCTGAATGGATTTCTGGAAGAAGAGTTGTATATGATGCAACCGGAAGGTTTTGTAGATCCAAAGGGAGCTAACAAAGTGTGCAAGCTCCAGCGATCCATTTATGGACTGGTGCAAGCCTCTCGGAGTTGGAATAAACATTTTGATAGTGTGTCCAAAGCATATGGTTTTATATAGACTTTTGGAGAAGCCTGTATTTACAAGAAAGTGAGTGGGAGCTCTGTAGCATTTCTAATATTATATGTGGATGACATATTGTTGATTGGAAATGATATAGATTTCTGGATAGCATAAAGGGATATTTGAATAAGAGTTTTTCAATGAAGGAACTCGGTGAAGCCGCTTATATATTGGGCATCAAGATCTATAGAGATAGATCAAGACGCTTAATTGGACTTTCACAAAGCACATACCTTGACAAAGTTTTAAAGAAGTTCAAAATGGATCAAGCAAAGAAGGGGTTCTTGCCTGTGTTACAAGGTGTGCAGTTGAGTAAGACTCAATGCCCGACCACTGCAGAAGATAGAGAGAAAATGAAAGATGTTCCCTATGCTTCAGCCATAGGCTCTATCATGTATGCTATGCTGTGTACCAGACCTGATGTGTGCCTTGCTATTAGTTTAGCAGGGAGGTACCAAAGTAATCCAGGAGTGGATCACAGGACAGCGGTCAAGAACATCCTGAAATACTTGAGAAGGACTAAGGATATGTTTCTCGTTTATGGAGGTGACAAAGAGCTCATCGTAAATGGTTACGTCGATGCAAGCTTTGACACTGATCCGGACGATTCTAAATCGCAAACCGGATACGTGTTTATATTGAATGGTGGAGCTGTCAGTTGGTGCAGTTCTAAACAAAGCGTCATAGCGGGATCTACATGTGAAGCGGAGTACATAGCTGCTTCGGAAGCAGCAAATGAAGGAGTCTGGATGAAGGAGTTCATATCCGATCTAGGTGTCATACCTAGTGCATCGGGTCTAATGAAAATCTTTTGTGACAATACTGGTGCAATTGCTTTGGCAAAAGAATCCAGATTTCACAAGAGAACCAAACACATCAAGAGACGCTTCAACTCCATCCGGGATCAAGTCCAGGTGGGAGACATAGAGATTTGCAAGATACATACGGATCTGAATGTTGCAGACCCATTGACTAAGCCTCTTCCACGAGCAAAACATGATCAGCACCAAGACTCCATGGGTGTTAGAATCATTACTGTGTAATCTAGATTATTGACTCTAGTGCAGGTGGGAGACTGAAGGAAATATGCCCTAGAGGCAATAATAAAGTTATTATTTATTTCCTTATATCATGATAAATGTTTATTATTCATGCTAGAATTGTATTAACCGGAAACATGATACATGTGTGAATACATAGACAAACAGAGTGTCACTAGTATGCCTCTACTTGACTAGCTCGTTAATCAAAGATGGTTATGTTTCCTAACCATAGACAAAGAGTTGTTATTTGATTAACGGGATCACATCATTAGGAGAATGATGTGATTGACTTGACCCATTCCGTTAGCTTAGCACTTGATCGTTTAGTATGTTGCTATTGCTTTCTTCATGACTTATACATGTTCCTATGACTATGAGATTATGCAACTCCCGTTTACCGGAGGAACACTTTGTGTGCTACCAAACGTCACAACGTAACTGGGTGATTATAAAGGTGCTCTACAGGTGTCTCCGAAGGTACTTGTTGGGTTAGCGTATTTCGAGATTAGGATTTGTCACTCCGATTGTCGGAGAGGTATCACTGGGCCCACTCGGTAATACACATCACTATAAGCCTTGCAAGCATTGTAACTAATATGTTAGTTGCGGGATGATGTATTACGGAACGAGTAAAGAGACTTGCCGGTAACGAGATTGAACTAGGTATTGAGATACCGACGATCGAATCTCGGGCAAGTAACATACCGATGACAAAGGGAACAACGTATGTTGTTATGCGGTTTGACCGATAAAGATCTTCGTAGAATATGTGGGAGCCAATATGAGCATCCAGGTTCCGCTATTGGTTATTGACCGGAGACGTGTCTCGGTCATGTCTACATAGTTCTCGAACCCGTAGGGTCCGCATGCTTAAAGTTCGATGACGGTTATATTATGAGTTTATGGTTTTTGATGTACCGAAGGTAGTTCGGGGTCCCGGATGTGATAAGGACATGACGAGGAGTCTCGAAATGGTCGAGACGTAAAGATTGATATATTGGACGACTATATTTGGACACCGGAATGGTTCCGGTGAGATCAGGATAATACCGGAGTACCGGGAGGTTATCGGAACCCCCCGGGAGCTCCACCTTTTAACCTCTAATCTCTAATCACCACCCCCTCATCACTGCTCAATTTATCCTCTAATCTCTAATCACCCCTCATCATTCCAAATCATCTAACTCCCCGGACGGTCACCCATCCTCTCACTACTCCAACCTGAGCACGCTTAACTTCCGGGTTCTGTTCTCCCTCGTTTCCAAGTCTGCACTTGTTGTTTTCCTGACAATAGTAAGATGTCAATCCTATTAACCCTCAGGAATTGAGCTTGAGCATGAAGTGACACATTTCATTGTTTGAGTTTGAAATTATTGTTTTAAAAAACAATAATTATTTAGTAACACTAATATTTCTTGAATAATTAGTTTGACCATTGTTTGACCATAGTTTGACCAGATTTGACCAAAATTCAAAAAAACTGAAATAATTATTTAGTAACACTAATATTCTAGAATAATTAGTTGGACCATTGTTTGACCACAGTTTGACCAGATTTGACCACATTTTTCCAAAAAAAAATTTGAAACTATATTTTTTTTCTATTACTAGTGGCGCACCTAGCAAATGGTGCGCCACTAGTAAGTTTGAAATTTTTTCGATTTTTTTCCACTCTAGATCTTAAAAGCCCCGTAACTTTTTTTCTGTTAGGTTTTTGAGGATTTTGAAAATGTTTAACGGGGTTCCCCCGATTAAATTCGGATGTAACTTTTCGAGTAGATGATTTTTCATATAAAAAACTTTTTAATCCGAGTTCGTATGCAAAAGTTATGCCCATTTTACAAATTCCAGAGAGATTTTGCTAATAAAGTCGAAATTCATATTTGTAAATTTTCCCAACAACTAGACCACATATCACATGGGAAACTTATTTTATTTTATTTTTTTGACATTTCCATCATTTTCTTTTGTTTTTTCTAAAACTGAAAAGGCGGTCGGGGGGTAGAGTTTGAAAATGGGACCTTTAGTACCGGTTCGTGCCATGAACCGGTACTAATGCCTCAAAGCCCATCTGTCCCGGTTCGTGGCACCAACTGGGACTAAAGGGCCCAGGTGAACCGGGACTAATGCCTTAGCCGCACGAACCGGGACCAATGCTCACATTAGTCCCGATTCGTGACTGAACCGGGACTAATGTGAATACTGCCCTGTGACCAAAGCCCTGTTTTCTACTAGTGTAGCCGTGTGCGGTGCCCCCCTCCACCATAATCCACCTCGATAATATCGTAGCGGTGCTTAGGCGAAGCCCTGCGTCGGTAGAACATCATCATCGTCACCACGCCGTCGTGCTGACGGAACTCTCCCTCAAAGCTCGGCTGGATCAGAGTTCGAGGGACGTCATCGAGTTGAACGTGTGCTGGACTCGGAGGTGCCGTGCGTTCGGTACTTGATCGGTCGGATCGTGAAGACGTACGACTACATCAACCGCGTTGTGCTAACGCTTCCGCTTTCGGTCTACGAGGGTATGTGGACACACTCTCCCCTCTCGTTGCTATGCATCACCATGATCTTGCGTCTGCGTAGGAAAATTTTGAAATTACTACGTTCCCCAACAATAAACCGGGGCCAGGCTCGTCGTAGGACATTTTACTTATACATTGTAAACACCTCAACGCAATAAAGCAAAGAGCGTGACGTAGGGTATATCTCCTCCGTGAGAGCCTGAACCTGGGTAAATCCTTGTTCCTATTACCCTCGTGCCAAGTCTTCCATCTAGTATACTCTGCCAAGGGATCTGCCGGATTTAGCCCTGATAGTGGTGGCCCATGTAGGCCCTGCTAGGTGAATGTTGCGGCGCGATGGGAGTTCGGATCAACGCTTAGATGGGTTCTGGTGCAATCCTTGAGCTGGGGCAAATGTTCGTCTTGGGTGGCATCACCTTCGTCGCCAACTCAGCTGGCCACCTCGGCCAGGTCAAGACCTCTACTCCAGGCAGGATCGTAAGATTCGGCAACATGGAGTATGTCGCAGACAACCATGGAGTGATTATTTTCCAGGGTTTGGCATCTCGCCAAATTCAGGAGTAGGTTCTCCTGATCTCGATGCCGTATCGGATCTTGGAGCGACTGGGGGATGTCATTTTTTTTACCCACCCACCACCCATCTAATCATCATCGTCGAAGATCTCACGAAGATCCACAAGGGAGCCATCGAGGAATACACCTGACTCGCCAAGAAGACGGGTCGTGGTGATGATACCGGACCTTCTAAGATGAAGGATGGAACGGAAGATCTTGGCACAATCGCAAGAGCAAGAACCAAAGGAACAACGACGACGAGGAAGGCGAGGTTAACGCCGGATTCAAAAACCAGTGACAGATGGTGGCGGCAAGAAGGGACAGTTCCAAGTCAAGGAAGGCGACCGGGCTTTAGGCCTGGACAAGATCTTGGACTGACCTTGCATCATCCACCCTGGGACTGCAGACCGGCCCTCAACCTACACTAATCGGAATTGCTTGTGTCTTGCTAGAAAGAAATGACAACGTATAATTTCAATCTTGCAAGACGTAGCACTCATGATGATAATAGTTGTATCATTTCAAAATTGTTAATGTGCATAGCCTGCTTTTTTGTCACCACCGCATCAACAGTGAACGGTGTGCCGCCACGCGGGTATGGCTAGTAATGCACTACGTATTGTTGAGTGCTTTTTTCTTTCTTTTTGACGTGCATTGTCGGGTGCTTTTAACAGAGGGGGTATATTAGGTTTGAGGAACGCCGTCAGTGATAATATTATACCGCCTACAGTATTGTTTTGTTTGTAAGCACATTTGGTACGAGGTTCTGTACCATAAATTTCGATGGTTGGTCGGTGGGTGGCCTGAAAGAACATTTGTAAGCACTAGCTATCTAGCTTGTTCCTCACTACAGGAAATTATTGCGAGCTCAGCTTCCCAATCAAACTGTAAAAGGGCAAACGTACAGGTCGAATTGATCTAATATTCTTCCATACAAACCACGTTTCGACTGAACTCATGTGTCTCTGCAACAACAAACTTGTTGAATTTGCCATGTTGTAAAAAATGTAGGGCAATTTTCAGGAATTTTCAATTAGTTCAGACCAAGTAGCATTTTCTCTGCCTAGTCTGGTACCCTGCACTGCACCAGTTATTTCTGTCAGCCCTGCACTTGTACGATTAATTTCCTGTTGTTAATCTCGAGGCAAAAGAAAAACAGAGCATTCGTGGATCATGGTGGCATTAGATCAATGGTGATGACCTGATTTTCAAACCATAGCTGACAAGCACACTCAAACACACATGTTTTGGTGATACTTGGGGCTGAAACGAAATCCTACTTGAAATAATACTAGGGTAAGCTGAAATTCCCTCGATAGGTATTCAAAAGCATCTTACTGCTCTAGTCTAGACTACGGCGCGATACGTCTTTCTTTAGATAATATATAAACACGGCCAACAACATTGACACGATACGGCAAACTCAGCAACAGATAACAGCAGCATCCCTTCTTCACCTGGGGAAAACAAAAGCACTAATCTGTTACAAATACAGACAAAACTTAATACTAGCACCTAGGCGTATGTAACAGTGTATGAGCAAGCCATGTGTAAAAACTCATGATCGAACTGGT
>NC_057802.1:28114054-28120424 GCF_018294505.1 Triticum aestivum
AGAGCTATACCCTATTACTGGTTATATCTCCTTGGAACACTGACGACAACAAAATTTTCAGCCTTTTCACACGAATTTGTTAGGTGCAGCTGGATGATGTTTGTAATAAGAAAATGGGGTACTAATATATATTCGTTTCAACTTATAGATTATAAAACCGGACATACAACATTTGGATCATCTGCATACATTTGTATTTTATGATCCAAAAGAGGAGTCATCTTTTACTTAGCATCACCACCATTTTTAATTGTTTGTCCACCACATTAGCATGTGTGGAACCCTATACCTGAATGGATAATAGTTTGAGGGTGCATGGTACCCACACTGGCCGCTACATATTTTCCCGAGAGAAAATCAAACAATTCAAATATCACAGAATATATTCAGAAGATTTTCTTACCTGTTGAACCGTTTCAGCACATTAGAACATCAAACCAGACCGTCATCCTATGTCTCGTGCAACATTTCAGCTCCATCATGTCCACCAGCAATGGTTGTGCCTAGAAGCATAAGACCAACATTTAATAAAGTTTGAAGGAAAATTAAAATGGATACAAGAAGGGAACAACGAGTGTGTTATATAGATGAACTAAAAATAAAGAAAAATAATTCACTCTTGTACTTCTGTTTTACAGCTCACTAGTCACTAGTGATACTTCTTGTTGACACATGGGATCATTACTGATAATGGTAATAGGTAAAAACCACATATGTTGCTTCTTGCAAGGACCAAGGAAAATTCTTGAAAGCAGTATACAAAGCTACCTCATAAGTGAAGAATTCAGATTATAAAAAAGCACGACAGGGTCTAGAACTTATCTAATCTAGCTCGTCCTTCTCACGTCAAGAAGACAAAATAAAAACATGCCACAACTCATAAAAATACAAACAGAAGTGATTTTCGGTATTAAAATTAATTAAATGGAGCCCAATTGGAGAGAAAAAATCTGAAAAAGGTCTGTTACAGATGTACTAGTCACTTGCACGATGGTCTTGAATAAGTGACAATGAAAACTATTATTTCAAAAGGTACGGTTTGAACTAAATTGCTTTAATGGAGTTAAGAAAAATAATAAGATTAAAGTACTGGATAGAAGAATATAGCTTGCTGAGGTTCCAAACATGCCGAATGAGTTAACCATTTGACACTTGATTTCACATTATTAGATATCTGATATGTAATCTTCTATGGATGAAGACAACTACATTGAATGATAACAACAAAAATGCTATAAGCTTGTCTATGCCTATCTAGCAAACAAATAGTCAAGAGTGAAGACAACTACATTTGAATGATAACATATACTAAGGCTATAAGTTAGTCTATCTAACAAAGGGACAACTGGTAACTAAGTGTAAGTTATTACTGGATGCTTAAGAATAGCAATGAAGATATACAAACATCCATGTAGAGAACACAACAAGATTAAATTGATGAACAATCACCTGGAGGATAGAAACTCTTGAAAGAATGACAGTAGGTAAAATGACTGATTTCACAAAGTTTCCTAGACTGCATTGACTTAAGTTGAACCATATAGACACTGCGGCCCACCCATAGAAGTATTTCATCTGCATCCTCTACGCATCCCAGTATACCTTTCTTCATTACTTCAATCTGGGGAGGGAGCCCAAGAATGGCACGCATGTCAATGGTGTTCCGTAGCACCCATGTGGCAGCACCATGACAATTGGTATTCCTCTGCCACAATTGCAAGTGATGGTAAGACAATACGGCGAAGCCAAGAGCTCCATCCTCAGCATGGATGATCCAAGGACTGTCATGGCTGAAATCATTAGTAACAAGAGGCCCCCTGATCACAGCTAGACTTTCATCATCCAAATCAAACTCAAGTATGCCATCGCTTATAGGATCCAGCAACCAGCAAAGTGAATTACCAACAAGCAGCCCAGAGATACCAACATAATGAATCTCGTACGGCACGGCCGTTGAGATGATATTGCTCCATATGCCAGTCTCGGAGGAGTAAACACAGGCGGCAAGTCGGTTATCCTCTCCCAGTGGAGAGATCAACACCAACTTGAAGGGGCTCGAGTGGCAGCTGCCGTGCACATGGTCATGGTTGCTGGCAGAGCAGAGCACAGCCCAGTTGACATCATAGCATAGTTTGAACTCTGGCGGAACCTGCACACGGCGCTGCTCACCGATGATGGGGTCGCACACGATGACGTGGTCTTGCGGCGGCTCGTTCGTGAGAAGGACGCGACCGTGACGGCAATCAAGCATTAAGACTTGCAACTCCGTGCGGCTGCCGGAGTCACCGAGGTTGAGGTTGAAGCGCTGAGGAGGGATGCGGTCGGGATGGTCCAGGATGGGTGTGAAGACGATATCATCATAGGTGCGCTGTTGGAAGACACCGAGGAGGGGCGGCTTTTGGTGGTGGAGGCCGAAGCGGCGGAGGAACTTGGGGTCGGTGGCGGCGCATCGCCACTGCTTGCAGACGGCGGAGGCCCGGAGGAGCGAGGAGGGCTGCCGCAGAAGACGGAGGAGGATCTCCCTCAGGAGGTCGTCGTCTTCGATCGGCGAGGCCAGCGCCGCCGGGAAGATTCCGCGGCGACGGATCGCTCCGGCGCCCTCGCCAGTGGCGTGGATTCCCTCCTGGCGGGCGTGAAGCTGGGGATGGAGGCGGGTCACTCGGACGGCCTCATCACTCGCGTGGGTTTGGGAATGGAGGCGGTCGCCGTCCTCGCTCCCTTCCATTTGGGCGGCGGCGGCGGCAGAGGGACCAGCGAGTCCACCAGTCCCGTGGTTGTAGTAGCACTGGGCCTTGACTGATAAAGTGACGGTGTTAGGCCCCCGTTCACCCGACGGCTGCATCTTTTTTGCTGAATTTTTTTCTCAGTTTCCACACAGAGATATTTCTCTCTCTGTTGTAGCGCAGCTAGCTAGCTAGGAGCATTTCGAGACCTTCTTTTTTTTAACTGGCTACACTACATAGATCAGTAGTACTAGTACTCCCTCCGTAAACTAATATAAGATATTAGTTTACAAAAGGAGTACTAACTAACAGATTGGTGCTGTTTCTTGGTATCTTCTTCTATTCTACCGCTGTTTCTTGGTTCACCACTGAGCTGATATTTCAAATTAACAGATTGGTGCTGTTTCACCACTGAACTGATGAACCAAGAAACAGCACCAATCAGTGGTGAACTATACAGAACTGATGAACCAAAAACAGCACCAATCATGGTTCGATTGGTGCTGTTTCACTCTCCAAACGTCAACATAATTTTGTAATCTGCAAGTTGCTAACTGCTTCTCCGTGTCTCATTTCAGCCATATTCTCTCTTGTGTGGATTTCCCAGATAGTATTACACGGTGATACCTCAATCTTTAACCCCACAATGTGAACTGCATCAACCAAATAATCACCATGACATGCACTTATTCTTCCTTCAGTTCCAAGTGATCTGTACATTTCTGTATAGCTAAAAAACAGTGCGTTAATTTGAACCATGATTGCATTCTCTCTTTCTTTTTTATGGTAAATGCAGTCAGCAATTCAGTTCAAAATCTATCCTCCTGGCTGAAGAAGCCTAGACATGTAACAGAACAGTATGCGATGAAAATCAAACCTATAATATTACTTGGGGAAGCTCAAATCCACCAGACATTTGGTATTCAAAAGCCTCTTGCTACATTAGAAACGTGGCTACAATAAGACAGACACTCAATGGTACATGACTCGGTCAATTAATATGTACATGACACGGCCAATTTGAAAAGTATGGTTGTTTGCTTTAGAAAAGAATGTTCCTTTTTTTTGTCAAAGCAAAACTTACTAATCCCATAATACACAACCAAACAGAAAAAGCAGAGGAGAAAGAAAGAAACCGATAATCCACTTCCAAGCCCAAGCTCATCTGCACCCGCACTGAAGAAAAAAACAAAACAAATAGGCAAAAATCCACATTTTTCTTGCATGGTAGATAATTTAATTCGTGAGGTCCGCTCCAATTTTCAAATCATTTGGACATCTGAGCAGCTCTCGACAAAAAGGACAAAATCGAGGCCTGTAAAAAAGTTTACTGTTGATGCATTGTTCTGACCCAGTTGTCTTTTTTACTGGGAGCTACTCAGATGTCCAAATAACCTGAAAATTAGAGTGGACATCACCCAATAAATTTTGTAACATGCAAAAAATGGATTTTTTAAAAAATTATGTTTTTTTCTGGCGGGGTGCAGATGAGCCTGGGCACCGAAACTTTGCACTGGAAACTATCTATCTTAACTATACTAAGAAAGTAGAGCTCCAACTTGCATCTCCATGTCTGATTGCTAGTAAAATTTATGAACATTTTCAGTTCATTTACAAAGGTTTATGAAGATTTTTTCAAGTCAAAAATATTGTTTTAACTTGTGGACATTTTTAAAGTTAAATAAGCCGACCGAAATAAAAAAAACATATGGAAAACTCCCTGAAAGAGAAACAAAGCTTTTTTAGTGCTAATTTTCTTTGAGGGATAAATAGAAACAGAGGTTTTTTTGGAACCACTTGTAATTTTATTAGAAACAGAGCTGAAGCGCTACAAAAAATGTTCAACATTCCGTGGGCTGCATAGGCTGGGCTTTCTACGCCTGCATGGGCCGTCATACCCTTCCTCCTTACCCCTAAAAAAATCTAAGAAGAAGAAAAAAACACCTTTCTCCTCCAGCCGTTGCCGGCGGCGCCCCATCCGCGGCGAAGTCGCCGGTGAGCTGGGCTGTCCGGCAGCAGGGCATTGCTGCCGCCATTCCTCGCGCCCAGTACCCCATCTTTCCACTACGCCCCATCAGCAGCCGCGCCGCCCCTAATCGTCGGCCTCGGCAGAGGAGGGGAACCGCGTTGCCGACTTCGGCTTGATCCCCTCAATCCTCGTCGGTGGAGGTAATTAACCAACTCCCTTATCAATTACTCGCTCGGCCAGCAATTCAATGATGAAACACTCACACATGGGTTCTTCAGTAGGGACAAGCATGGCAGGGCAAGGATAAGGTTTGGGATGAACCACACCAACGTCAGGCAGGTCAATGTAACCTCTGTATTGCAATTTACGCGATGATTTGGTGCAGCGGAATGGCATTATATGGTGAGCCGAAAACCAAATGGGATTAAACATGGCATAGCTGATGTAGATGTAGTGATGTGTATATGTCTTGCTGATGTAGTGATGTAGTGATGTGTGTATGTCTTGGTACAGTAGGACATTTTCATGGCTTGGGTTCATCAGTTGGCGGGTGGTGCAGAGGAAAAACCAATTGTTAGGAGGCATCATTATAGTTCACATGTTTCCTTACCGATCCCAGTTCTTGCCCTGTGATTATTTTGTCATGAAGCTTATCTTGGCTATCAAACCATGGACCGTCATCCGAGCTCCTCCTCCTCCTCCTACTCAGCATTTCCAACATAACCGTGCCACAGCGGTAAACATCTGACTTGAAAGATATTGTTCCAAACTTCAGAAAATATTATATGTAGCATTTAAATATTTTTTTAGTACGACAACTCAAACAGTTGAAAGCCATATTTTAAATCTTTTGAGGAAGCAGAGCCACCTTTTTAGACATAAGAACTTGATGCACATCACTACTTCCTCTGCCCTCTGGTCACCATTGTATAGCAAAAAACTCTGAATTTCAGCAATCCCCACAAAACGAGTCATTTTTTGAAACAGAAGTTCTACTATTGCAGAAGGGTGTGTAAGTCCTTTTTTTGCCCTCTTCTGAAAAAAAAGAATTTTTGTTATGTCTGCATGATGGCCGCTCCATATAAAACTGGAGTTTTGCATAGGAACTGTGAAGCAACAAAAAGAGCTTAGAGGCGTATAAAGGAACGCCCTGCCTTTCCAAACTTGGTGGATTATTGTCAGTACAAAAAGTACTTGTTGATACTAAACATCTGGTGTTTATTATTCTCTCGAAATCCCAATTTGCTTTCATATGGTGCGTTTCTCAGCTTTCTCTTCACATGTGAAAATTTTAAACATGCTATTAATTTCAAGTACAATAACTAGAAACAGATTTGCAATGGGAGAAACTGGACAAAAAAATAAGGTGGACTTATTCATCTGTTGTAGAGGCTCAGAAGCTGCTTGGAATCTTCTCAAGACCAGGACGTCTTTACTAACAAAAATATCTTACTCACCATGATGGTTCTGTGGTTCCCGTGCAACAGAGAAGGATGGCCAGAGCCTTGTTATCTTTGGTTCTCTGGCCAATATGTAAAGAATGCAAACTAGGCATCTTAATATCTGTGGAGTACTGAAGCAGCAACATTGACTTCATTGTTGATCAGGTCCTTGAATTGCCTCCCTCGCTGGTGATACGGTTACAGGGCTGGGATAGTGTTAGGTTTAGAAGAACCTC
>NC_057802.1:28120690-28136066 GCF_018294505.1 Triticum aestivum
AAATATGGATCGAGATCGAAGATCTGTGTCGTGACCTCGTGGTCACAAGGCAGCAGCTTTACCACTGCGCCAAGGCTCCACTTCCCCGGACTGTGACTTTAATTAATGAAAATGATATGTGGTCACAAGGAATAAAAAAGAGTTCATCTGTTGTGGACGGAAGAAGGTTTGCAATACTGAGATATTATGCAGGGTAGCATAACTCAAGAATTGTAATAATTTAAGAAGATACAAGAGACCATGGACTTATTATTTTACATATGAGTATCTACTACTCACTTATTATGCAGGTCAGAATTGTCTCGTTTCACCTGGGGCCTGATACATCTGAGGCTAGAGGTGGAGCTGAAGAGCTCACTTTTCCTGTGCTACTAAAATTTGCAGGAGTTGTTACAACAAACTCATGTTCTATGTTGAGGTCTGCTTTCATGGTACCTTCCAATACTCTTACCACCTCCGACATTTTAGGCCTTTTTTTGCGATCAATCTGCAAGCACCACATTGCAAGCATCATCATCTGAATTACATCTTGCTTGTGTGCTTGCATGTCGTTACTGTTATTGTCAATCAAATCTACCAACTGATCATTCTTCACCTTTTCCTCCAATAGGGTGATGAGATGGACGCTCTCTTCTGACAGGGAAGTGTCGAGGTTCTTTCTTCCACTGATGATTTCCATCACCACGATGCCAAAGCTGTAGATATCCGCCTTTTCCGTGATCTGTGATGTCAACCATTCTGGAGCTAAATATCCAGGTGTGCCTCTCATTCTGGTAACCACTTGGCTCATATCCCTGTCGATGAGCTTGCATAGTCCAAAATCAGAAAGTTTAGCATCGAAGTTGTCATCCAAGAGAATATTTTGTGGTTTGACATCCAAATGAGCAATTCTTGTTGTGCACTCCTCATGAAGATAAGAGAGGCCCTTAGCTATGTGAGTTATAATTTTGCACCGCGTGCTCCAATCTAAAAGAGGGGCATCATTGTCATGTCGACAATAAATCCATCTGTCCAAGGATCCTTTGGGCATGTACTCATATACCAAGAGCCTATGGGATTTCTCTGCACAGAAACCAATCAATCTCACCAGATGAATATGATGAATGCTGCCAATTGTCTGAACCTCTGCCGAAAATTCACTTTTGCCCTAACCAGTTCGATCCAAACGTTTCACTGCAATCCTTTGATCACCAAATTGTCCCTTGAAAACAGACCCAAATCCTCCTTCCCCGAGCTTGTATGCGAATTGCTTGGTTGCTGCTCTTAGTTGTTGAAATGTGAACCTCATTGGTGTTCCTTGTAGCTCCCCAAACTCTTCCTCTTCTTCCATCTCATGCTGTTGTTGTGTTCTTCGTTTACATATAAAGAAGGCGACGAGGAACAAGATGGTGAGTAAAATGAAGCCGCCTAGAGGAGCTAGAATTGCAACAACTCTTCTTCCAGAGGGGGATTTCGGTTTCATGCTTGTTGGCCCAATAGCTGTAGGCAGAGTACTTGGGGTCGGAGGTGTTGCCTCGGCCGGGGGTGCAGGCAGGGGACTTTCAGCTGTAGGTAATAGTGTTTGATTAATCAGGGGACAGAAGATGACCTGGTACTCTGTGCCCGATGGGCAAGCGTAAGTGGAATTATCGTCAGGCCTGCTGTAGGCATCTGGGCACATATACTTAAAGAAGGCTGAGTAATTTGTGTAACTGCAACTGCTTGCCGTGCTCCGAGTATATGCATTGTTACACCCTCCCGGAGCCTTTAGCTCTCTTGGGCACTGCGATGTGATGTTGGCTGCGCACCTTGGCCCCTTGCTGCACCCTGACCTTCCCTGAACCGGCACCGGCAGGAAGTCCATGGGCACGTTGAAGCCATTAGTGAGCGAGATGTCGAAGAAATCATCATAACTTTCGCCTTGGCCAAGACTGAACTCACCCAGCGTGTTTGGCGATCGACCACTGACCGTACAGGCGAGCAAGCCGCTGCAGTCGCCAGTTTGGCATGACCCGCCTTCGCCAAGGAGTGAGCAGCCTGTGCGCGCCCAGATGCGCCCTGCTAAGGTACCAGCGGGCACATTCAGCGCCCACGTCTCCCCCGGATCGAGCTTCACGCCACCTCCTGGCAGAGCGGCTGGCCACACGGTGTAGGAGCATTGGTTGATGATTTTGAATGTGGTGGCCTCGCTGGTGGCAGCGAGTAGGAGTACGAGTAGGAGAGGCAGGAGGTGGAGAGATGAAGAGGTACTCGCCACTGCCATTTTTGTTACGATTTTTTGCTTGCACGTGTTAACTTGAAACAGAGTCTGAGTTGGAAACTTGCAATAGGGTTCCTGGGATGGCTAACAGGATGGAAGAGTGGTAGGGGATTGTAGATAGGGACTGCATCATTGTGTTGAATCATTCAGCGGTCAGCATAAAAACAGCGTAGCATGTCTATAGCCATGACTGTTTGTTAGGAACAGACTTGCTTGTTTGCTTGTTTAGTCCCTTTCGAATTGTAGCTGTACGTCTTCCAAAGAAAAAGAATGGAATCTATGCATGTGCATAACGTGTTGTTTGATCAATTTTTCTGCCTAACAAATTCTTTAAGCTGATGTAGACCTAAACCCTAACTGCACACTTGTCGTGGCATTTTTCTGCCTCCTCCAGCCCCGATGAGCACAGTTAGAGTTCGACGGTAGAGCCAGGGAGCGCGGCGACGGTGGTGGCTGACTCTGCGGCGACTGAAGGCGCCGTTTCCGGCTGCCCCGGTGGCCTCGACCCGCACGCCGCCTGCGGAGGTCGCTGCTGCTGCTGGCCCTCTGTCGTGGATGACCTTTTTTTTAAATGACCATATCCTCTTAGGACTTTTTACACTTTAGTCAATGCTATTCTATCAATTTGTGATTGGTTATGTCGTGCCACATCACCCTGTCCCGCGGGACCCATATGTCATAATCATGTTCGAAACGGCCTAAACCGCCGACTAGTGCTTTTTGCAAAAAATTAGGCTCAGAATTAGTGGTTTTTGGCACAAAACCGTAGAAGTGCGGTTTCTGCAACCCTAGCCATCATTGTCAATGTTTTCAGCAATTCACTCCTCTATTGCAAATTATCCGATGATTGAAAAACCAAATAGGATTATGGTCAGTAGCACAAGTATGTAGTGACATGAATATGTGTAAATTAACAATCCAAGAGTAACCGAGTACCAGTGTAGTTTGACATTTTCATGGCTTGGGTTCATCGGCTGGCCCAGAAACATAACAGATTGCCTATGAGTCATTGTTAGACTTGGCAAATTTCCTCACCGATTCCAGTTGTTGCCCAGTTATTATTTTCTCAGAAAGATCATTTTGCCTCTCAAACCATGGGCCATCATATGCCCTGCCATTAACATCTGACTTTGGTTCTGGTGAGGTAGCGCACTGTTCAGAAAAAATATTTTGGTTCTGGTGAGGTAGCACACTGTTCAGAAAAATATTTTGGTTCTGGTGAGGCAACGCACTGTTCCTGTAGCTGCAGTCAGTGTGATTGTGACGATTCCCCGGCAAAAAAAAATGTGATTGTTATCATGCTTTCATCCCTTGCACACAGTTTTGTAAACCCAAAACTGTGAATATTTAGATTGAAATTATAGCAAAACCATCTAGCTGCCAACAGAACAAAAACAATGCTTCTTTTGTTTAGCATTTTACATTTAGCAAATTTCTATTTATATAGCCTTTAAAAGTTTCTGGGTACGACCAGTTGAACAGTTGAATGCCATATTTTCCACCTTTTGAGGAAACCGAGCAATCCTTTTAGACATAAGAACTTAATGGACATCACTACCACCTCTGCCCTCTGGACACCATTATATAGCAAATATCTTATCATGCAGATTTTTTTTTCAATAAACTCTGAATTTCAGCAGTCCACACAAAACAAGCCATTTTTCTGAAACAGAAGTTCTACTATTGCAAAAGTGTGTGTAAAGTCCATTTTTTGCCCTCTTCTCAAAAGATGAAACTGGAATATTACATAGGATCTCTGAAGCAACAAAGAGAGCTTAGAGATCAGTAAAGGAACTTCCTGCCTTCCCAAACCTAGTGGATTATTTCAACTACAAATTTTTAAACATGCTAGTAATAATTTTAAGTACAATAACTAGAAACAGATTTCCACTGGAAGAAACTGGATAGAACAATGAAATTGAGTTATTCACCTGTTGTAGAGGCTCAGAAGTTGCTTGGAATCTTCTCAAGACCTGGACGTATCCTTCCTGCCCAACAGAGAAGGATGGCCAGAGCCTCGCTATCTTGGATTGTCTGGTCGATATCTAAAGAATGTGATCTAGGCAAATATCTCTGGAGCACTAAAGCAACAACGACTTCACCATTGATCAGGCCCTTGAAGTGCCTCCCTCATGGCGAATACAATTACAGGGCTGGGATAGTGTTAGGGTCAGAAGAACCTTATGGGGGGAACCCAGGAAATATGGATCAAGAATTCACGATCCAGGATCTATGTGACACTGAATTGATGAAAATGATATATGGGTGCAGTTACTGGACAAATCTAGGCAATTTACAGTTAATTTCTTAGATTTGCAAGCCATGTCTCAAACGGAGTTCCTCTTCCTATTCATAATTTAGCTAAAAATCTGAAATCTTTGGATTGAACATGTAGCAAAATCCTCTGAGTCAATGGAAACAAGAACGAATAAATATCTCATCAATTATCAAACTTTAGGTTATCTGGATTGTTAAAAAAGGGCAAAAAAATATCAATACATGCAGCATTTTACAGTTTTCTCAAAACGGCTTACAATATGTTTGAGCCATCTTTTCTCGTTTTGAGGAAATCAAGCCGTACCTAATGTCATAAAAAGCCAGTGAAAATGCTGCAGAACATAAAGGCACTTGTAGTAACTAACATACCAACTGATTGATGTTAATTAGTTAGTCCCTCAGATTGCCAATTTCCTTTTACTCTACATTTATCTGCTTTATTGGAGCTACGAGAAGTTTAAAACTTGTTAGTACTAATTTCAACCATGATAGCTCAAAGCATATTTGTGTTACAAGGAAAACCTGAACAAAGGAATACAAATAAGTTCATCTGATTGTGATCATAGCTTTGAGAGAATCCCCTACTCACAATCTAATTGGCTACCTTGTCAGGATTGTCTTGTTTCACCTGGGGCCTGATACATCTGAAGCTAGAGGTGGAGCTGAAGAGCTCACATTTCCAGCACTACCAAAATTTGCTGGATTCACAACAAAGTTATGATCTATGTTGATGTCTATATTCATCGCACCTTCCAATACTTTTACTACCTCGGACATTTTAGGCCTTCTTTTGCAATCAATCTGCAAGCACCACATTGCAAGCATCATCATCTGAATTACATCTTGCTTGTGTGCTTGCATGTCGGCGCTTTTATTGTCAATCAAATCTACCAACCGATCACTCTTCACCTTTTCCTCCAATAGGGTAATGAGATGAATGCTCTCCTCTGACCGTGAAGTGTCAAGGTTCTTTCTTCCACTCATGATTTCCATGACCACAACGCCAAAGCTATAGACATCTGCCTTTTCCGTGATCTGTGATGTCAACCATTCAGGAGCTAAATACCCAGGTGTGCCTCGCATTCTGGTAACCACTTGGCTCATATCCCTGTCAATGAGCTTGCATAGTCCAAAATCAGAAAGTTTAGCATTGAAGTCGTCATCTAAGAGGATGTTTTGTGGTTTGACATCCAAATGAGCAATTCGTTTTGTGCACTCCTCATGAAGATACGAGAGGCCCTTAGCTATATGAGTGATAATCTTGCACCGCGTGCTCCAATCTAGAGGAGAAGCATCATTGTCATGTCGACAATAGATCCATCTGTCCAAGGATCCTTTGGGCATGTACTCATATACCAAGAGCCTGTGGGATTTCTCTGCACAGAAACCAATCAATCTCACCAGATTAATATGATGAATGCTGCCAATTGTTTGAACCTCTGCCGAAAATTCTCTTTTGCCCTGACCAGTTCGATCCAAACGTTTTACTGCAATCCTTTCACCACCAAACTGTCCCTTGAAAACAGACCCAAATCCTCCTTCCCCGAGCTTGTCTGCAAATTGCTCGGTTGCTGCTCTTAGCTGTTGAAATGTGAACCTCATTGGTGTTCCTTGTAGCTCCCCAAACTCTTCCTCTTCTTCCATCTCATGTTGTTGTGTTCTTCGTTTACATATAAAGAAGGCGACGAGGAACAAGATGGTGAGCAAAATGAAGCCGCCTACAGGAGCTAGAATTGCAACAACTCTTCTTCCAGAGGGGGATTTCGGTTTCATGCTTGTTGGCCCAATAGTTGTAGGTAGAGTACTTGGGGTCGGAGGTGTTGCCTCGGCTGGGGGTGCAGGCAGGGGACTTTCAGCTGTAGGTGAGAGTGTTTGATTAATCAGGGGACAGAAGATGACCTGGTACTTTGTGCCCGACGGGCAAGAGTAAGTGGATGTATCATCAGGCTTGCTGTAGGCATCTGGGCACATCTGCTTAAAGAAGGCCGAGTAACTTGTGTTGCAACGGCTTGCCGTGCTCCCAGTACATGCATTGCTACACCCTCCCGGAGCCTTTAGCTCTCTTGGGCACTGCGATGTGATGTTGGCTGCACAGCGCGGCCCCTTGCTGCACCCTGACCTTCCCTGAACCGGCACCGGCAGGAAGTCCATGGGCACGTTGAAGCCATCAATGAGCGAGATGTCGAAGAAATCATCAATTTGGCCTTGGCCAAGACTGAACTCGCCCAGCGTGCTTGGCGATCGACCACTGGCCGTACAGGTGAGCAAGCCGCTGCAGTCGCCAGTTTGGCATGACCCGCCTTCGTCAAGGAGTGAGCAGCCTGTGCGCGGCCAGATGCGCCCTGTTGAGGTACCAGCGGGCATGTTCAGCGCCCACGCCTCCCCCGGATCGAGCTTCACGCCACCTCCCGGCAGAGCGGCTGGCCACACGGTGTAGGAGCATTGGTTGATGATTTTGAATGTGGTGGCCTCGCTGGTGGCAGCGAGTAGGAGTATGAGGAGGAGAGGCTGGAGCCGGAGAGCCGAAGAGGTACTCGCCACTGCCATTGTTGTTACGATTTTTTTGCTTGCACGCGTTAACTTGAATCAGAGTCTTAGTTGGAAACTTACAATAGGGTCCTTGTGATGGCTAACAGGGTGGAAGAGTGGTAGGGGATTGCAGACAGGGACCGCATCAGCGTGTGGAATCATTCAACGGTCAGCATGAAAACAGCCTAACATGTCTATGGCCATGACTGTTTGATAGGACCAGACTTGCTTGTTTGCTTGTTTAGTCCCTTTCGAATTGTAGATGTACGTCTTCCAAAGAAAAAGAATGGGAATCTGTGCATCTGCATAATGTGTTGTTTGATCAATTTTGCTGCCTAACAAATTCTTTAAGCTGATGTAGACCTAAACCCTAACTGCGCACTTTTCTGGCTTTAAGGAAATTGTTAGGTTGCACATCTTAATTTGTTCATTCCTAATCTGCTGTTATGATTTGTCACGTCATTCCTGATCTGGAATCTGGAGTCACCAACAGTTTAGAGGTAACCTGGTGTTTGGGGGCAAAGCTGAAGCTGACAGCGGTTGGCAGCTGCCTGGAAGCAGCTGGAGGCCTCCTTCACCCGTCGACGACTGGCCTAGCTATCATACGCTGTCAACCACATGGAGCCATGCATGCATGTCTCACTCACCATAACTCTGTGTCTTGCGTGCAAACAAGGGCCCGAAAACCTTGCGATCTTTGCGAACATCTCTGTTCATTGGTAGCTGTTTATTTTTAACATTTTTTGTAGCGCTCAATCTCAGGTAGGTTGCATGACTTTTTTTGGTTGCGCCATTGATAGATTTGAATCTCATATCTTGTATTGCACCATCCTAGCTGATTTTTAGCTCTATTTTTTTAAAATAAAAGGCATACACCCTACTTTATAAATAAAGTCACTAGGCAGAGTCACAGAGCAAGCACCAAGCCAACAAAGTATCACAACAACAGCTAACATAGTACGGATACATGGCTACCTAGCCAATCATGGCACGCAGGCCAACAACGAAACCATAAGGGAGGGGAGACTAAGCCATCATTCGGGATCGTCGCAACAGGGAGGAAGCCGTAGACCGCATCTTGGATAACATAACATCAAAAGCCTCGAGGTCCGCCTCCTTACTCAATAATCTCCACTGCTGCAAGAAGACACTAGATTTAAATAAGTAGCTCACAGTGTTAGCCGGAAAGATATGTTCAATAGTAAACTTGTTTTTAGTAGTCCACAGTGACCAACAGATTGCCGCAAAACCAATCCAGAACACCCTTTTAGCCAACCCAGATAAACCACTGGCGCAGTGCCGCAGGTCCTCGAAGGAAGAGGGATTCCAATTAACGTGAAGCCAATGCCGAATACAGCTCCAAAGAAACTTGGCCAAAGAGCAGTGAAAGAAAATATGCTCGGTATTTTCAATGGCCCCACATAAAACGCATCTATCAGAGCCCGGGCCGTTCCTTTTCCAGATTTGATCAGCCGTGGGAAGCTTCCCACGGAAAGCTTGCCACATGAAGATTTTGATCTTAGGAGGGATACGGGCCTTCCAAATGCACTTGAATTTCGACGTATGGGAGCCGGATATAAGCTTAGCGTAGGCTGATTTAACCGAAAAGCAACCAGAAGAGGAGTGAGGCCAGACAACCGTGTCTTCTTCATCCGAGAGCACAGGGAAGCAGGCAGTAAGATGATGCCAGTCTTCCAACTCTGCAGGAGAAAGGGATCGACGGAGGATTTTAGCTCTATTTCTGGGTATTAGTATCTACTTTAATTCTCTCTTCCAAATTAATTGAAGTTTCAGTACTACTGTTAAGAAGGGAAAACCACCATGGTTTATTTGTATATTACTCCAGTAAGCATTGGATTAACACATGAGCAGGTCAATTAAGAGTTCCATCGAATGAACTGGAATAAACTAAGACTTGACGCCCCACTGAATTAAACCGCCGCCTATATATTGCAGCTGAAAGGCATTCCATAATGCCAGTATTTGGCAAATTTTGTTCTTTTTTCATCTCCAAAACATGCAATTTCGTGCTGTGTTCTACGTATGGTCTGGACAAAAGCTCTGTGGTTAAAAAAAATGAATGAATGCTTGTAGCAGGCACAGCTGTGTGCCTGACCAAGTGTTCTTGTGATTTATGAATGTGTCGACATATGACCTGGAACTGAGAATGCAAGCGGAATTTCAGTCGGAGCCATGCTGTGCCGATAGCTATGTGAGCCATTACGGACTAAGTTTTGGACAAGCAGTAGCAACCTCAGTCTGAGCGGCTGCTCCAGTTTCTACCGCATTAACTTCAGTCCTGTAAACAATCAAAATGATTTGTGAAACCGTACTTACACGGCTTGTTTTGTACTACCTCTGTATCTACGTTATACGTTAAACTAGCCTACAAAAATGTCTTATAGTTTGTTATGAAGGGAGTATATGCAAGATTATCTGGCATCACCACGTTTGGACTGTGCATTGTTTTGGAATTTATAAAAATGAACTTATATGTTTTGAAATGAATCCTTACAAAAAAACTAGTGTGTAGATGTGAGAATGCACTATGGTGACCAAGGTTTTATGGGAAAATAGTTTACTTACAAGCTGCACAGAAAAACAAAATGAGATAATCTATAATTGTCAAAAGTGCTACCACAGTTGGCTATCTTAGGTCACCATTTTTTGTGCACATCAGGCTTGAAAAAAACATTCTATGGAATCTAGTTGATTTATACTCCACGTGCTATATTTTTATTTATTTTGTAGGCTATTAGTTATTTTCATTAAAAAGCTCCATAAATCTTGGGAGGATTTTTTTTTACTCATTTGTTCTACATTATTGTGCAAGAAAAATTGGTTGTAAAAAGTCAATTCATACTTATCCACGATGGTGCAATAAACTAATCACACTGAAAACGTAAGTTCTATAAAAGTCTTCCTTTTCTCGCAGACCTGGCAACCAAAAGCGGAAGACTTCAAAGTAGTCGAGGAAGCGTCAAAGTGACACATGTGCAGAATATTATTCCGCAATCACTTGCAGGGTATCGTATTCTACACCTCTAGTGAAAGTGTACAAAATATAGCAAAATAGCGTATAAAATATTGTACTCTTTTAATAAGTAGGAATACAATGGATTGGATGGTACAAAATTCTTTGGCTATGTCGGCGATGAGAAGTCTACCCTGTAGAGACTCTGTTTTACCATGTGGTCTCATGTCTGCTCTGCATTGAAAATGTTTGCTTATTTAACGTGTGACGCAACACAACAGTGTGCCTGCCTATTCGCCCAGTCGCACCGCTCAGCTTGTATGTATGCTGGCACCATGGACCCACCAAGTTACAATAGGTACGATTAGGCTGATATGTATGCATTGCCGTAAATGAATTCTCGATCCATCCCAATCCCAGCGGCATACATGCAAGCCCCCCATTGGCAACCAAATTGAGGCATACTACCTTGGATGGTGCTCTCTCTATCTATGCTACACCAAAGTATTCTCGTGAGAGAGCATATTTATATGGCATCACAGCTTAGGATGAACACATTTACATGTGCCTTTAACATGGAGATGCGCATTGGTGGCTGCCATAAAAATAAGTGAGGCTGAGTAAAGTGTAATTCGTCCTTCTCAACCACCCTTGTGTATTATGGAGTCATCTTAAAGTTTTTAAAATATAAATGTTGAATATATGTGTACATGCCAGGCTACAGTTGAACTTGTAATTAACCGTGTGTTAGGTGTTTGAATCAAACACGTGTAACCCGGATCTATTATATAAAGGCACCACGGGGTAGCCAAATAGACTAGGCATAAATTGATAGGCTAGACAAAGATCACGAAAGGGATGGGCCAAACGCTCGTGGCAGGGGTGGCCAGACCGACTGTGGCATGGTGGTCGGAGTGTTGTCTGATGGCCTCGGCGGGCTTGTCATCAATCTGTACTATGTCGATTTAGTACATGAGGAGTGCTCGTAGTCATGTCCCGTGACGTAGTCATGTTTGTGTGATTGCTTGTCCTCAACGGATCGACGTGCACATCAAATTATTCTAACAGAAGTCATATGGTCTTTAAATAACTTAAAAAATAAGTAAACCTGAATTGTAGGATAATGTCTAGACATGTATATGTCATTTCTTCCTAGCATCAAGGATCAAACAATAGTATCCAATTGTAGTACCGATATGGACCTTCCTGATTTGCTTTTTCTGCATTTAAAAAATGATGCATTATGTAACTTGTATGGATTTTTCATAAATACCAGTCACCTTAAATTCCCAAATCGCTATTACGACTGAAATTGCGCCCATTAAAATGATGCAATGTAGTGCATTATTATTGTAATTGTATAACATGATGCTATATATGAAGTAAGATGGAGATGGAGATAACTAGATATTGATCCGAATGCTTGGGAAAATGACTGAGCCCCCAACAATATGCAAATTCACAATTCCAACAAATCAACATACATACACACCATCCCATAATATCCATCTATGCGGGGTCAAAAAAAATCCATCTATGAGTTTTTATGTTTTTGTGTTTTTCATACTGGCTCAAGCAACAAAGTTTGCCAAACCAAGAATCATTTTAGATTGCAAGGCCCGAGCTGAGGAGACATGACCTCAGAAACCATAACATACTAATTGTGCCCTTTCCTTGTAGATTTGGTTGTTTCTGAGGCAGGCCGCAAAGCCATCAATAATCAACAAACATACATTCATCAGTTGTTCTCCATAATATTTGCAGCATTCCCGTCTTTCAATCAACTCAGGTAGCAAGCCAACATAGGTAATCAGAACAAAGTTCATACTGGTCAAACATGAGGACAAATCCTCTGATTTTGTGGTTTCCTATCTCTTTCTGTAATTTAAGATTTGACTCTTCCTCTTTTATCTGAGCAAAGGCAACATGTTCCAGCAATTTGTTACATTATGATTTGGCTGGAAATCTAATGGAGCATTTAGACCAGACCTGAGAGGAGTACGTGTACAGAAAACTAGATCGGAGCATACTCGTGATGCATTTTGGTTGTACTGAAGAAGGTGGTGTAGGTATCAGCTTTTTTGTTTTATTTTGATAATGGTGTGAGTATCGGTTAATGGTACGGAATCTTGCACGCGAAAGATTAATTTATCCGTGCCTCTCTGTCCCCAAAATTATGCTTCAGTGTTTTTGTGCAGCTTAATCTTCTGTTAGTTCCATGCACTTAACACACATACGCTACATGTACATGCTTAGCTACTGTAACATTATCGGTTGATCGATTCACAAGTTTGTCCAATTTTATAGCGTGGTTAGCTACCTCATGTGATTTGACTCGGATGAACCATGGTGGAAGAAGACAGGGAAGGATTCATGGAGGAACAGCTAGCTAAGCTACGCGTCAAGGCTAACAAGAAACAGGGTGTGACTGGAGTGCAGAAAGGGCATGTGGTTTGGAGAAGCTTTGTGAAAAACGCTCTGAGTCTCTGCAGCTTAACCCACTTCGATATGGAGAGTCTATTTTGCACCAAAGATTCCTATTGCCTAGTACATTCATTAGTACATGCGGTGCTTCTAGCCCATGTTCATACTGCCTTCGCTCTGTGAAGAAACATCAAAGTTCTTGATACCTTCCAATCCTACCAAAGGCATGCATTCTCCCAAATGGCTAAATCCCAATCATCTCTAGCTAAATCGTACACCAGAGTTTCACTTGGAAGCTTATTTATGCACCTTCAAAGCTTCAAATGGAAGCACTTCATGTATGTGCCTTCAATGCGCCCGTTGCCGGTCGCTGTCGCAAGGGGAACAGATCAAGTGATAGAGGCGTCCTTTCTCACGAACCAGCTGATAATGTTTACTTATCGGGTGACTAGACATTACACAAAATGTATGCACAACTGCATTATTGCCACTTTGGTTTGCTCACAAATAGGTATGAGAAGCGCTGAAAAATAATGATGTAGAAGTTTATGGAGCATTGTAGCAGTACTAAAAAGTAACCAAAACTTTCAACTATCATTTACAAATTATTTTTGAAAAATCCAGAACTTACTATGTGAACAGTTAATCGGCTAACTTGCTAACTCGTTATTTTGAAATTTATTAAAGCTGCAATTACGCATAAACATGTAAAAAAGTCTCACGTGTAGTTGTGAAAATACATTATGGATGAGCAATGTTTCATGGAAAGATAGTTTTACTTGTGACCTGCACATGATAGTAGGTAACTGTCAAAGGTACTACCTCTGCCATTTCAGATCTCCAATTTTTGTGCAGGTCACACATAAAAACTCTGTTAAATCTATCAAATCTTTAGTGCACGCTAGCATGTACACATTAGAGTTTGGTCTATTTTGAGGCTATAAATATCACGAAATAGGGTTTCCCCCCGGTTTAGATTATAAAGCAACCACCACAACAACATCCAGTAGCAACGGCCATCACAAAGGTCCGGCCAAGGAAAACGAAAATAAGTTACCACAAGGGCACCACAAACTAAAGTGCAACAAAGTACGGAGCGCTGGGGGCACAGCCAAAATAAACCCCAAAAGATGGATCATAATCTAACTAATTCGGCTCAGGCGGAGGTGGAGGGAGCGGTGGCGCCAAAGCTCCGGCGGTGGTGCGTAGAGCCGAGATGATCATGTCGATGAAGTCCCGATCACACCGCTTGCTGAGCGGTCTCCATAGCTGTAAGAAACCACACAGTTTGTAGATAGCGTCAGTCGCACGAGATGGAATCACATGCTCAATCACGAGCTTATTGCGAGCAGTCCACAGGGTCCATGTCATCGTCCCCAAGACTACCCACAGACTAGGGCGCGTCCTGGCCTCTCGGCTTAGGACCGCCTGGAACAGATCGGGGAGGTTATCATGGACCCAATCTCCGCCAATCACCTCCCTGATGCAGCTCCAGAGGAAGACTGCCGCCGGGCATCGAAAGAAAATATGGTTGGAATCTTCAGGTACATTACATAGGGGGCATAGTCCATCCCCGGGGCCATTCCTCTTTCTAACTTCCGTACCCGAGGGTAAACGGCCTCGCATCCATTGCCATAGAAAGATGTGAATCTTTAACGGGAGCTTAATCTCCCATAAGAGGGTCATTTCAGTTGGACCCGGGGTAGCTAGCAGAGCGTGATATAGGGATTTGGTAGAAAAACTCCCACTTGGTTCGAGGGACCAAGAGATCGAGTCTTCCTCCACGGAAGGAGAATGGAGAGCAATACATTGAAGCATCTCGTCCCATTGGTTCCGTTCTAACGGACCAAAAGTATGGCGAAAAGCCACCGCCCCCAAGTCAGTGAGGGCCGCATGCACTGAGAGATGCGGCCAGACACAAATGCTAAACGGCGCGAAGAACCGTTGGGCGAATGGTCTATCACCCGACCAACGGTCCAGCTAGAACAGGGTATTGGTGCCCGTCCCTACCGAGATGGATGATCCAATCCGTAGGACCGGCATTAGCTGGATGACCGATTGCGAAAACTGGGAGCCACCCGTCCGGGAGGCGAAGGCAAGGGGTTGTCCACGCAGGTACTTTGCACGGATGATCTGGAGCCATAGGCCCCCATCCCCTGCCTCAATGCGCCATAGCCATTTAGAGAGCAAGGCTATGTTCATCTGCTTGGAAGAGATGACTCCCAAACCGCCTTGGTTCTTTGGCTTGCAAACCTCGGACCACTTCACCATGTGATATTTTTGTCTATTGTCTGGTCCTGCCCAGAAGAACCTAGACAAATATTTGGCGACTTCCTGGTGAAGGGATTCATGCAAACTATAGAATCGCATCAAGTACATAAGCAGGCTAACCAGGGAGGAGTTCATCAACACGATCCGGGGCGCCTTGGATAGCCACCACCCTTGCCACGGTTCGACTCTGTGTTGAAGCTTGGTAACCATGGGGCGAAGATCTTTCGCCTGGAGGCGGGAGTCACTAATCGGGAGGCCAAGGTAGGAGGTCGGGAACGATCCTAGTCGGCAATTAAGCATATTGGCAATGCGTCGGGATTCCTCCCCTGAATAGCCTAGCACCATTACTTCGCTTTTGGCAAAGTTTATTGTCAGTCCCGACATCTCTTGAAAACATAGGAGTAAGAACTTCAGATTTTGAATGTCAGAGTTTACTCTCCCTGTTTTAAAATATAAGGTGCATTATTTTCTTTTAAGAGCAAAACTGTGCTATGTTTAACCAGTTTTTTAGGAAACATGTCAATGTTGACAATACCAAATCAATATCATTAGATCTATCATAAATTGTATCTTCATATATTTTTAGGGACAAATCCAATCCAATAAGCCTTCTATCGTCTGCCACCACCGCCCAGGTTGCGCCTGGTTGCTAGAAATGCGAC
>NC_057802.1:28136497-28139596 GCF_018294505.1 Triticum aestivum
GGTAATTTAGGTGTTTCATATATTTTGTTAACTATCTAATTAATAGATAGAAGTGCCCTCTCTTATCTCCGTGCTTGGTTGACGCTACGTACTATACGTATAGAGAGGACTCGACACGCTAGCTAGTAAGCAAAAATGAAGGAAACATAAGATCGTCATGAACATATGCATACAGAGAGAAGCGATATCGACCTCTCCTCCGAGAGATTGGTCGAACAACAAGTTTTCGTATATCTATCCGACGCTACTGGCTACATATATACAATACACTAGTAGAAAACTGGGCTTTGGTCACAGGGCAATATTCACATTAGTCCCGGTTCAGTCATGAACCGGGACTAATGTGAGCATTGGTCCCGGTCCGTGCGGCCAGGGGCCTGCCGGGCCTCGTGGGGGCATTGGTCCCGGTTCGTCCGTCCCCTTTGGTCCCGGTTGGTGGGACAAACCGGGACCAATGGGCCTCGCTCCTGGCCCACCACCATTGGTCCCGGTTGGTGGCTTGAACCGGGACCAGAGGCTCACCCTTTAGTCCCGGTTCATACCACAAACCGGGACTAAAGGGTTGGTCCTAGTTGCGGTCAGAGTTTAGTCCCACCTCGCCAACCGAAGGGCGCTCACACCGGTTTATAAGCACGTCCCTCTCTGCCTTGTTGAGCTCCTCTCAAAGTGAAAATAGATGCCCTTATACAGGGAATTTGACCTAAATTCAGAGTAAATTTCTTTGAATTTCATAGAAATTTATTATGAATTTAGGTTAAATTTTCTCTATAGGCGCATCTATGTTCATTTTTTTATAGTAAATAAAATAAATAAACCTTAATAAAATAAATAAAAATAAATAAACCTTAATAAAATAAAATAAAATAAACTATAGTAAATAAAATAAATAAACCTTAATAAAATAAATAAAAATAGCAGCAGTAAAATAAATAAAAATAGCAACAGTAAAATAAATAAAAATAAAATAAATAAAGTAAAATACATAAGTAATTAGAAACAAAATGGAATTAAATAAATAAGTTTTTTGTTGTAAGTAGAAACAAAACAAAATAAATAAAGCAAAAGAGAAAACAAAAAACAGGGAAAAAAATGATGCCACCTACTGGGCCACTACGGCCTGAATACGACTTGAAACCCGTCCATGGGCCAGGATTCAGGCCCGCAGAAGGCCCAGTAGGCCCCACAGGCAAAGAGAACGGTTAGGCCCGAAAGCCTGCAGTTGAGAGGAGCTCGAGAGGGTGGGCGCAGCAGCGCTTATAAACCACTCTCGATCTCTCTCAACTAGCGAGGTGGGACTAAACTTTGGCCGCGACGCGGGCAGCACATGTCCTTTGGTCCCGGTTGGTGGCACCAACCGGGACTAAAGGTGGGCATGGGTACCAGTTAGTGGCACCAACCGGGACCAATGCCCCCCCTTTAGTCCCGGTTGGTGCCACCAACACGGACCAATGAGGTGCCTATATATACCCCTCGCCCGCGAGCAGAGCACTCCAGTGCTCTGTTTTTCTCTGGCCGGCGAGGGGAGGGCTTTGTGGTGCTCTAGCTCACCTCCTATGCACATGAGGTGTTCGATGAAATGCCCGAGCCACAGTAGTTAAGCTTTCTCCTCTCGAAGCTCGACCTCAAAGCTCCATTTTCCTTGATATTTGTACGGTTTAGCGGAATGCACGCAGATGAACCGGCAATGGATGTACGGTGACAGACACACCTCCGAGTACATTAAGGGCGTGCATGATTTTCTTGAAGTGGCTGAGGCAAACAAGCAGAATGGTTTTATGTGTTGTCCATGCCCTACATGTGGGAATACGAAGTCTTACTCTGACCGGAAAATCCTTCACACCCACCTGCTTTACCAGGGTTTCATGCCACACTATAATGTTTGGACGAGGCATGGAGAAATAGGGGTTATGATGGAAGACGGCGAAGAAGAAGAGGACGATGACAACTATGTGCCCCCTGAATACGGTGATGCTGCAACCGGGGAAGCTGCTGAAGATCAAGAGGAACCAGACGATGTGCCCAATGATGCTGCAACGGGGGAAGCTGCTGAAGATCAAGAGGAACCAGTGCCCGATGATGATGATCTCCGCCGGGTCATTGTCGATGCAAGGACGCAATGCGAAAGTCAAAAGGAGAAGCTGAAGTTCGATCGCATGTTAGAGGATCAAAAAAAAGGGTTGTACCCCAATTGCAAAGATGGCAACACAAAGCTCGGTACCGTACTGGAATTGCTGCAGTGAAAGGCAGAGAATGCTGTGCCTGACAAAGGATTTGAGAAGCTATTGAAAATATTGAAGAAGAAGCTTCCAAAGGATAACAAAATGCCCGACAGTACATACGCAGGAAAGAAGGTCGTACGCCCTCTAGGATTGGAGGTGCAGAAGATACATGCATGCCCTAATGACTGCATCCTCTACCGCGGTGCGTACAAGGATCTGAACGCATGCCCGGTATGCGATGCATTGCGGTATAAGATCAGACGAAATGACCCTGGTGATGTTGACAGCGAGCCCCCCAGGAAGAGGGTTCCTGCGAAGGTGATGTGGTATGCTCCTATAATACCACGGTTGAAACGTCTGTTCAGAAACGAAGAGCATGCCAAGTTGATGCGATGGCACAGTGAGGACCGTAAGAAAGACGGGAAGTTGAGAGCACCCGCTGACGGGTCGCAGTGGAGAAAAATCGAGAGAAAGTACTGGGCTGAGTTTGCAGCTGACCCAAGGAACATATGGTTTGGTTTAAGCGCGGATGGCATTAATCCTTTCGGGGAGCAGAGCAGCAATCACAGCACCTGGCCCGTGACTCTATGTATGTATAACCTTCCTCCTTGGATGTGCATGAAGCGAAAGTTCATTATGATGCCAGTTCTCATCCAAGGCCCTAAGAAACCCGGCAACAACATTGATGTGTACCTAAGGCCATTAGTTGAAGAACTTTTACAGCTGTGGAATGGAAACGATGTACGTACGTGCACTACTAGGAAAAGGCCTACTAGTGGCGCACCAGTTTTGCCTACTAATGGCGCACTACTGGTGCGTCACTAGTACCACGCCACTAGTATTTTTACTAATGGCGCACCACTGGTGCGCCATTAGTATC
>NC_057802.1:28140084-28143757 GCF_018294505.1 Triticum aestivum
CAGAGAGGAGGGAGGAGAAACCGTGAGGGGAGGGGGGAGAGGAGGGAGGAGGAGGTCGCCGGAGAGGAGGAGGAGGAGGAGGTCGCCGGAGAGGAGGTCGCCGGAGAGGAGGAGGGTAGTATGGTGGAGGAGAGAAGGGGAGATGGAGTGGAGGAGAGGAGGAGATGGAGTGGAGGAGAGGTGTAGTGGAGGAGAAGAATGAAGAGGTAAGGAGGAGAGGACCACGCCCAGCCATATATACGGCATAGTAATGGCGCACCGTGGGCAGGTGCGCCATTACTAACTTTTTTTATTTTTTTGATTTATTTTGAATTTTGAAGGCGGGAAGATAGTAATGGCGCACCGTTGGCAGGTGCGCCATTAGTAAGTTTGAATTTTTTTGCCTCTCCAGATCTTAAAAGCCCCGTATCTTTTTTCTGTTAGGTTTTTGAGGATTTTGAAAATGTTTAACGGGGTTCCCCCAGTTAAATTCGGATGTATCTTTTCGAGTAGATGATTTTTCATATAAAAAACTTTTTCATCCGAGTTCGTATGCAAAAGTTATGCCCATTTTACAAATTCTCGAGAGATTTTGCAAAAAAGTCGAAAATTCATGTTTGTAAATTTTGCTAACAACTAGACCACATATCACATGGGAATCTTATTTTGTTTTATTTTTTTGACATTTCTATCATTTTCTTTTATTTTTTTGAAACTGAAAAGGCGGTCGGGGGGTGGGTGCATTCGGGGGAATGTTTGGGCCCAATTACTAATGGCGCACCGCACCGTGGGAGTGGTGCGCCATTACTAGTTCACTAGTAATGGCGCACCACTCCCACGGTGCGCCATTAGTAGTTTAAAAAATTTGAAAAAAAATTGAAACATAATTACTAATGGCGCACTGTGGGTGTGGTGCGCCATTAATAGTTTAACTAGTAATGGCGCACTATCCCCTGGTGCGCCATTACTAGTTTTGAAAAAATAAAAAAAAATAAATTTTTTTACTAATGGCGCACCGTGCATGTGGTGTGCCATTAGTATTTACACACTAATGGGGCACCAACACATGGTGCGCCATTACTATTTAGTAATGGCGCACCACATGCACAGTGCGCCATTAGTGTCCATATTGGCTATAGTTGTTTTTGTAGTAGTGGTGGGATGAGCACAAACAGGAGGAATTTAACCTGCACGCGTTGCTGTTTGTAACCAACAACGATTGGCCCGCTCTCAGTAACCTTTCAGGACAGACAAACAAGGGATACCACGCATGCACGCACTATTTAGATGACACTGAAAGTATATACCTGGACAAATGCAGGAAGAATGTGTACCTGGGCCATCGTCGATTTCTTCCGACCAACCATCAATGTCGAAAGAAAGGCAAGCATTTCAAAGGCGAGGCAGATCACCGGAAGAAGCCCGCCATGCGTACCGGTGATCACGTACTTGCTATGGTCAATGATTTACATGTAATCTTTGGAAAGGGTCCCGGCGGACTAGCTGTTTCGAATGACGCTGAGGGACACGCACCCATGTGGAAGAAGAAATCTATATTTTGGGACCTACCCTACTGGAAAGAGCTAGAGGTCCGCTCTTCAATCGACGTGATGCACGTGACGAAGAACCTTTGCGTGAACCTGCTAGGCTTCTTGGGCGTGTATGGGAAGACAAAAGATACACCTGAGGCACGGGAGGACCTGCAACGTTTGCACGACAAATACGGCATGCCTCCGAAGCAGTATGAAGGTCCTGCTAGCTACGCTCTTACGAAAGAAGAGAAATAAATCTTCTTTGAATGCCTGCTCAGTATGAAGGTCCCGACTGGCTTCTCGTCGAATATAAAGGGAATAATAAATATGCAAGAGAAAAAGTTCCAGAACCTAAAGTCTCATGACTGCCACATGATTATGACGCAACTGCTTCTGGTTGCATTGAGGGGGCTTCTACCGAAAAATGTCCGATTAGCCATTGTGAAGCTATGTGCATTCCTCAATGCAATCTCTCAGAAGGTGATCGATCCAGAAATCATACCAAGGCTAAGGAGTGATGTGGCACAATGTCTTGTCAGTTTTGAGCTGGTGTTCCCACCATCCTTCTTCAATATCATGACGCACGTCCTAGTTCATCTAGTCGACGAGATTGTCATTCTGGGGCCCGTATTTCTACACAATATGTTCCCCTTTGAGAGGTTCATGGGAGTCCTAAAGAAATATGTCCGTAACCGCGCTAGGCCAGAAGGAAGCATCTCCATGGGCCATCAAACAGAGGATGTCATTGGGTTTTGTGTTGACTTCATTCCTGGCCTTAAGAAGATAGGTCTCCCTAAATCGCGATATGAGGGGAGACTGACTGGAAAAAGGCACGCTTGGAGGGGACTCAATAATATGCAGGGACGGATATTCTTGGTCTCAAGCACACTACACAGTTCTACAGAACTCTACCTTGGTGACCCCGTATGTCGATGAACACAAGAACAGTCTGCGCTCCAAACACCCGGAGCAGTGCGACGACTGGATTACATGTGAACACATCAGGACTTTCAACAGTTGGTTGGAAACACGTCTCAGAGGTGACAACACTGTTTGTGATGAGCTGTACTCGTTGTCCAGGGGACCATCTTTGACTGTATTGACTTACAAAGGATACGAGATAAATGGGAATACATTTTACACGATCGCCCAAGATCAAAAGAGCACCAACCAAAACAGCGGTGTTCGCTTTGATGCAGCAACCGAGAGGGGAAATGACACATATTATGGTTACATAGTGGACATATGGGAACTTGACTACGGACATGATTTTAAGGTCCCTTTGTTTAAGTGCAAATGGGTCAATCTGTCAGGAGGCGGGGTACAGGTAGACCCACAGTACGGAATGACAATAGTGGATCTGAACAATCTTGGGTACACTGACGAACCGTTCGTCCTAGCCAATGATGTGGCACAGGTTATCTATGTGAAGGACATGTCTACCAGACCGAGAAAAAGAAAAGATAAGGAAGCGAATACATCATACGATGAGCCAAAGCGCCACATAGTTCTTTCAGGAAAAAGGGACATCATGGGAGTGGAGGGCAAGACAGACATGTCTGAAGATTATGAAAAGTTTCATGAAATTCCTCCCTTCAAAGTCAACGCTGATCCAAGCATCCTGATAAACGATGAAGATTATCCATGGTTACGGCGCAATAAGCAAAGGACACAAGCGAAGAAAAAGTGAAGACTTTCTCTCCACAACTATTATGATGATACCATGCCAACTTTCAACCTTTTTGTAGTTCATTTGAAATGCCTGTTGTAACAGGTGAGTTTTCGTCCGAAATCCTGATACTTCGAAAGAGATTGTCCATTTTGTACACGAAGTGCATCCAGTTTTTGCCGTAACCCTCTCAACTTTTTAGCACATGCTATGTGGGTGAAATGATGACACCATGCCAACTTTCAACCTTTTCAGAGTTCATTTGTAGTGCTTTTCAATTTCACGGTCATATTGCTCATGAAAATTAGTAAATGCATGAAAAATAACAAATGAAGTCAGAAAGGGTTGAAAATTGATGATGTGGCTTTTAATGGTTCATTTTGAACACACAAAAAGTATGGAGTTCAAATAAGTTCAAAAAAATGAAATCCCTTTGTAACTGATGAGTTTTCGTTCGAAACCCTGATACTTTGGAAGAGATTGTCCATTTTGT
>NC_057802.1:28144112-28145540 GCF_018294505.1 Triticum aestivum
TAGTGCTTTTCAATTTCACGGTCATATAGCTCATGAAAATCAGTAAATGCATGAAAAATAACAAATGAAGTCAGAAAGGGTTGAAAATTGATGATGTGGCTTTTAATGGTGCATTTTGAACACACAAAAAGTCTGGAGTTCAAATAAGTTCAAAAAAATGAAATCCCTTTGTAACTGATGAGTTTTCGTTCGAAACCCTGATACTTCGGAAGAGATTGTCCATTTTGTACACGAAGTGCATCCAGTTTTTGCCATAACCCTCTCAACTTTTTAGCACATGCTATGTGGGTGAAATGATGATCCCATGCCAACTTTCAACCTTTTCAGAGTTCATTTGTAGTGCTTTTCAATTTAAGGGTCATTTATAGCTCATGAACTAATAGCAAAAAGAATGAACTAAAAATAATCAATTAAAATATGTTGTTATGATCAACTAAAACAAAACTATAATATTCTTCAATAGCCAAAAGAATCAACTAAAAAGATTTTATAAAACTCCAATAGCAAAAGGAATTTTCATAAAGAATGTTTTTGTTAGAAACTTTAATAGCAAAAAGGATATCATGAAGATTTTTTTTGTTAGAAACTAAAATAACAAAATATGTTTTTGAATAGAATCATAAAACACAGTAATATTAAATAGCAGGAAAAAGAATCACTCCAAAATCTATTTTTATAGTAAAGTTAATCACAAACTAGTGATTCACACAAATTTCAAAGAATTCAAATTTAAACTATTCAAATTTGAAAACTAATGGCACTAACAGAAAGTTTATAATTTTTGTGAACTAAAAGCAAAAAGAATTAAAAATTAAACTTTAATAAAATAAATAAAAATAGCAACAGTAAGTATTTTGTTGTAAGTAGAAACAAAATAAAATAAATAAAGCAACAAAGAAAAAAAAAGTGCCATCTACTGGGCCACCACGGCCTGAATACGACTAGAAACCCAACCATGGGCCAGGATTCAGGCCCGCACGTGGCCGAGTAGGCCCCACAGGCACATAGTGTATGGTTAGGCCCGAAAGCCTGCAGTTGAGAGGAGCTCGAGAGGGTGGGCGCAGCAGCGCTTATAAACCACTCTCGAGCTCTCTCAACTAGCGAGGTGGGACTAAACTTCGGCCGCGACGCGGGCAGCACATGTCCTTTGGTCTCGGTTCATGGCACCAACCGGGACTAAAGATGGGCATGGGTACCGTGTTAGTGGCACCAACCGGGACCAATGCCCCCCTTTAGTCCCGGTTGGTGCCACCAACCGGGACCAAAGGCCGCCGCTTCCCGCCCTTTGGGCTGCACGAACCGGGACCAATGGCTTTGCTATATAAGCAAACACTTAGTAAATTTTTCAGAGTTCATCTGCAGTTTGCCCCGACGACGCCGCCAGGCTGCCCCGACGCCGTCGCCGCCCCGCCCCTGAGCCCGCGCCCC